>NW_028294726.1:0-95331 GCF_964341445.2 Mesoplodon mirus
TCTCTAAAAAATACACATTATTTCAAAGACTTATTGGCTGTGAAATAAGTTAAGGGTATTTCAAATGGCTTGTCTGCAAAGAAAGGTGAGATGTAGGGAATCACAGAAAGTCGAGGGGAAAATAGGTCAATATATACATTGCTGTATGGTGAACTAAGCCTTAGACCAGCAACAATGGGGAGGACCTGACCCTTAGACACATACAAGTAAGCTGGAATCTTCAAAAGTTCAAATCTTTATAAGTAAAAAGATTTATTAAAATGAATAACCAAGTGTTTTAATTGACATCAGAAGATGAAAACAATAAACCCTGAGAACATAGAAAAAGGATAAATAAAGATATGAGCAGAACTTAATACAACAGAAAACGTATAAAATTCAGGTGATTTAGTAAGTCCAAAGAATCTTCTTTGAAAAGATTTAAAAGACACACTTTGATTAAGGAAAACCAAAACATAAGTAAAGAATATACAGAAAGAGTCAGGACAATGTTAGAGCAGAGAATATATGAAATGCCAATAAATTTGAACATTTCTGTCAAGTGGACCATTTCCTAGCTCCTAAAGTTTACCAACACTGACACAAGAGGAAATCATTTAAGGTCATCATGTCTGCCCTTGGCATTCATTGAACGCCCTGGCCTCAGAATGCAGCCTGTGTAGTCCATGGTAACCTGCTGAGCTGGGGCGGGGCTGAGGGAGGTTGGAACACTGCCCTCACTGAGGGAGTGGGTGTGGCCATCTCTGCTGTGACTGAACAAAGGGCAGGGGAGCAGGGGGCCCAGAGCAGGGCCCTCAGAGCCCGGCAGGCCCAGTGGAGTGTCACAAGCTTTTAGGCCCAGGCCAAAGGGCGCCTTCTTTGTCTGCACAGCTGCCCAAACTCTCACCTTTCCACTCAGGCCGCCCTCTTACTTGAAGTGTGTGTGGAACGTGTCCGCGCAGTATACCGCGCTGCACAGCTAAGCATAAGTCTGGGCATCGTAGCTTCCTGCCAGTTGACTGAAGTTCGCAGGCAGATGGGTCCCTGGGACACACGCGGAGAGGCTCCTGCCCGGGCCACAGGCCGCCCACTGCCCCTGCCCCAGATCGGGGGCCGCAAAGCAGCCTTGTCTGAGTCCCCTGCCTCTAGAGGGAGTATTGGACCAACACTTGTAGAAAACGGGGTCCTTGCGGCCCACGCATTGGAGGGACACAAATAAATCTTTGCCGACTTTCTGCTGAAACTTACGAGCATTCACACCTAAGCCTCTTACAAGGTCAGCAGTTTAGCTAAACATGAGCTCATGATCTAAATTTACACAATATTGATGAAAGCAGCTACAAGGGGAGACAATCAGCCAAAACCATCAATACCAGAATTAGGTTCCCAAGGCCCTCCATCAGATGTAGGAATAATCGGGTGCAAGGCAGAAAATATACATAAACATGGAACTGAAACAAGGCACAAGGATGTTTTCAAAGACTGGTAGGATCTCTAATACATTTTTCAAGGACATGTCATTGATAAAGCTAAATACTCCAAGGTTGTGTAATACAACAGATTAATCATTGAGAAGAGTGAAATTATGCTGTTTTGAAAACTATGGCAGGTCAGATTTTCTGCCTAATTATATAAGAAGATTTCTCTAAAAATACACATTATTTCAAAGACTTATTGGCTGTGAAATAGGTTAAGGGTATTTCAAATGGCTTGTCTGCAAAGAAAGGTGAGATGTAGGGAATCACAGAAAGTCGAGGGGAAAATAGGTCAATATATACATTGCTGTATGGTGAACTAAGCCTTAGGCCAGCAACAGTGGAGAGGACCTGACCCTTAGACACGTACAAGTAAGCTGGAATCTTCAAAAGTTCAAATCTTTATAAGTAAAAAGATTTATTAAAATGAATAACCAAGTGTTTTAATTGACATCAGAAGATGAAAACAATAAACCCTGAGAACATAGAAAAAAGATAAATAAAGTTATGAGCAGAACTTAATACCACAGAAAACGTATAAAACTGAGGTGATTTAGTAAGTCCAAAGAATCTTCTTTGAAAAGATTTAAAAGACACACTTTGATTAAGGAAAACCAAAACATAAGTAAAGAATATACAGAAAGAGTCAGGACAATGTTAGAGCAGAGAATATATGAAATGCCAGTAAATTTGAACATTTCTGTAAAGTGGACCACTTCCTAGCTCCTAAAGTTTACCAACACTGACACAAGAGGAAATCATTTAAGGTCATCATGTCTGCCCTTGGCATTCTTGGAACGCCCTGGCCTCAGAATGCAGCATCTGTAGTCCATGGTAACCTGCGGAGAGGGGGCGGGGCTGAGGGAGGTTGGAACACTGCCCTCACTGAGGGAGTGGGTGTGGCCATCTCTGCTGTGACTGAACAAAGGGCAGGGGAGCAGGGGGCCCAGGGCAGGGCCCTCAGAGCCCGGCAGGCCCAGTGGAGTGTCACAAGCTTTTGGGCCCAGGCCAAAGGGCGCCTTCTTTGTCTGCACAGCTGCCCAAACTCTCACCGTTCCACTCAGGCCGCCCTCTTACTTGAAGTGTGTGTGGAACGTGTCTGCGCAGTACACTGCGCTGCACAGCTAAGCATAGTTCTGGGCATCGTAGCTTCCTGCCAGGTGACCGAAGTTCGCAGGCAGATGGGTCCCTGGGACACACGCGGAGGGGCTCCTGCCCGGTTCACAGGCCGCCCACTGCCCCTGCCCCAGATCGGGGGCCGCAAAGCAGCCCTGTCTGAGTCCCCTGCCTCTAGAGGGAGTATTGGACCAACACTTGTAGAAAACGGGGTCCTTGCGGGCCACTCATTGGAGGGACACAAATAAATCTTTGCGACTTTCTGCTGAAACTTACGAGCGTTCACACCTAAGCCTCTTACAAGGTCAGCTGTTTAGCTAAACATGAGCACATGATCTAAATTTACACAATAATGAAGAAAGCAGCTACAAGGGGAGACAATCAGCCAAAACCATCAATACCAGAATTAGATTCCTAAGACCATCCATCAGATGTAGGAATAATCGGGTGCAAGGCAGAAAATATACATAAAACTGGAACTGAAACAAGGCACAAGGATGTTTTCAAAGACTGGTAGGATCTCTAAAACATTTTTCAAGGACATGTCATTGATAAAGCTAAATACTCCAAGGTGGTGTAATACAACAGATTAATCATTGAGAAGAGTGAAATTATGCTGTTTTGAAAACTATGGCAGGTGAGATTTTCTGCCTAATTATATAAGAAGATGTCTCTAAAAAATACACATTATTTCAAAGACTTATTGTCTGTGAAATAAGTTAAGGGTATTTCAAATGGCTTGTCTGCAAAGAAAGGTGAGATGTAGGGAATCACAGAAAGTCGAGGGGAAAATAGGTCAATATATACATTGCTGTATGGTGAACTAAGCCTTAGGCCAGCAACAATGGAGAGGACCTGACCCTTAGACACGTACAAGTAAGCTGGAATCTTCAAAAGTTCAAATCTTTATAAGTAAAAAGATTTATTAAAATGAATATCCAAGTGTTTTAATTGACATCAGAAGATGAAAACAATAAACCCTGAGAACATAGAAAAAAGATAAATAAAGATATGAGCAGTACTTAATACAACAGAAAACGTATAAAATTCAGGTGATTTAGTAAGTCCAAAGAATCTTATTTGAAAAGAATTAAAAGACACACTTTGATTAAGGAAAACCAAAACATAAGTAAAGAATATACAGAAAGAGTCAGGACAATGTTAGAGCAGAGAATATATGAAATGCCAGTAAATTTGAATATTTCTGTAAAGTGGACCATTTACTAGCTCCTAAAGTTTACCAACACTGACACAAGAGGAATTTTTTTAAGGTCATCATGTCTGCCCTTGGCATTCCCGGAACGCCCTGGCCTCAGAATGCAGCCTCTGTAGTCCATGGTAACCTGCGGAGAGGGGGCGGGGCTGAGGGAGTTTGGAACACTGCCCTCACTGAGGGAGTGGGTGTGGCCATCTCTGCTGTGACTGAACAAAGGGCAGGGGAGCAGGGGGCCCAGGGCAGGGCCCTCAGAGCCCGGCAAGCCCAGTGGAGTGTCACAAGCTTTTAGGACCAGGCCAAAGGGCGCCTTCTTTGTCTGCACAGCTGCCCAAACTCTCACCTTTCCACTCAGGCCGCCCTCTTACTTGCAGTGTGTGTGGAACGTGTCCATGCAGTATACCGCGCTGCACAGATAAGCATAGGTCTGGGCATCGTAGCTTCCTGCCAGGTGAGCGAAGTTCGCAGGCAGATGGGTCCCTGGGACACACGCGGAGATGCTCCTTCCCGGGTCACAGGCCGCCCACTGCCCCTGCCCCAGATCGGGGGCCGCAAAGCAGCCCTGTCTGAGTCCCCTGCCTCTAGAGGGAGTATTGGACCAACACTTGTAGAAAACGGGGTCCTTGCGGGCCACTCATTGGAGGGACACAAATAAATCTTTGCCGACTTTCTGCTGAAACTTACGAGCGTTCACACCTAAGCCTCTTACAAGGCCAGCTGTTTAGCTAAACATGAGCTCATGATCTAAATTTACACAATAATGAAGAAAGCAGCTACAAGGGGAGACAATCAGCCAAAACCATCAATACCTGAATTAGATTCCCAAGGCCATCCATCAGATGAAGGAATAATCGGGTGCAAGGCAGAAAATATACATAAAACTGGAACTGAAACAAGGCACAAGGATGTTTTCAAAGACTGGTAGGATCTCTAAAACATTTTTCAAGGACATGTCATTGATAAAGCTAAATACTCCAAGGTTGTGTAATACAACAGATTAATCATTGAGAAGAGTGAAATTATGCTGTTTTGAAAACTATGGCAGGTCAGATTTTCTGCCTAATTATATAAGAAGATTTCTCTAAAAAATACACTTTATTTCAAAGAGTTATTGGCTGTGAAATATGTTAAGGGTATTTCAAATGGCTTGTCTGCAAAGAAAGGTGAGATGTAGGGAATCACAGAAAGTCGAGGGGAAAATAGGTCAATATATACATTGCTGTATGGTGAACTAAGCCTTAGGCCAGCAACAATGGAGAGGACCTGACCCTTAGACACGTACAAGTAAGCTGGAATCTTCAAAAGTTCAAATCTTTATAAGTAAAAAGATTTATTAAAATGAATAACCAAGTGTTTTAATTGACATCAGAAGATGAAAACAATAAACCCTGAGAACATAGAAAAAAGATAAATAAAGATATGAGCAGAACTTAATACAACAGAAAACGTATAAAATTCAGGTGATTTAGTAAGTCCAAAGAATCTTCTTTGAAAAGATTTAAAAGACACACTTTGATTAAGGAAAACCAAAACATAAGTAAAGAATATACAGAGAGAGTGAGGACAATGTTAGAGCAGACAATATATGAAATGCCAGTAAATTTGAACATTTCTGTCAAGTGGACCATTTCCTAGCTCCTAAAGTTTACCAACACTGACACAAGAGGAAATCTTTTAAGGTCATCATGTCTGCCCTTGGCATTCTCGGAACGCACTGGCCTCCGAATGCAGCCTCTGTAGTCCATGGTAACCTGCGGAGAGGGGGCGGGGCTGAGGGAGGTTGGAACACTGCCCTCACTGAGGGAGTGGGTGTGGCCATCTCTGCTGTGACTGAACAAAGGGCAGGGGAGCAGGGGGCCCAGGGCAGGGCCCTCAGAGCCCGGCAGGCCCAGTGGAGTGTCACAAGCTTTTAGGCCCAGGCCAAAGGGCTCCTTCTTTGTCTGCACAGCTGCCCAAACTCTCACCTTTCCACTCAGGCCGCCCTCTTACTTAAAGTGTGTGTGGAACGTGTCCGCGCAGTACACCGCGCTGCAGAGATAAGCATAGTTCTGGGCATCGTAGCTTCCTGCCAGGTGACCGAAGTTCGCAGGCAGATGGGTCCAGGGACACATGCGGAGAGGCTCCTGCCCGGGTCACAGGCCGCCCACTGCCCCTGCCCCAGATCGGGGGCCGCAAAGCAGCCCTGTCTGAGTCCCCTGCCTCTAGAGGGAGTATTGGACCAACACTTGTAGAAAACGGGGTCCTTGCGGGCCACTCATTGGAGGGACACAAATAAATCTTTGCCGACTTTCTGCTGAAACTTACGAGCGTTCACACCTAAGCCTCTTACAAGGCCAGCTGTTTAGCTAAACATGAGCTCATGATCTAAATTTACACAATAATGAAGAAAGCAGCTACAAGGGGAGACAATCAGCCAAAACCATCAATACCTGAATTAGATTCCCAAGGCCATCCATCAGATGAAGGAATAATCGGGTGCAAGGCAGAAAATATACATAAAACTGGAACTGAAACAAGGCACAAGGATGTTTTCAAAGACTGGTAGGATCTCTAAAACATTTTTCAAGGACATGTCATTGATAAAGCTAAATACTCCAAGGTTGTGTAATACAACAGATTAATCATTGAGAAGAGTGAAATTATGCTGTTTTGAAAACTATGGCAGGTCAGATTTTCTGCCTAATTATATAAGAAGATTTCTCTAAAAAATACACTTTATTTCAAAGAGTTATTGGCTGTGAAATAAGTTAAGGGTATTTCAAATGGCTTGTCTGCAAAGAAAGGTGAGATGTAGGGAATCACAGAAAGTCGAGGGGAAAATAGGTCAATATATACATTGCTGTATGGTGAACTAAGCCTTAGGCCAGCAACAATGGAGAGGACCTGACCCTTAGACACGTACAAGTAAGCTGGAATCTTCAAAAGTTCAAATCTTTATAAGTAAAAAGATTTATTAAAATGAATAACCAAGTGTTTTAATTGACATCAGAAGATGAAAACAATAAACCCTGAGAACATAGAAAAAAGATAAATAAAGATATGAGCAGAACTTAATACAACAGAAAACGTATAAAATTCAGGTGATTTAGTAAGTCCAAAGAATCTTCTTTGAAAAGATTTAAAAGACACACTTTGATTAAGGAAAACCAAAACATAAGTAAAGAATATACAGAGAGAGTGAGGACAATGTTAGAGCAGACAATATATGAAATGCCAGTAAATTTGAACATTTCTGTCAAGTGGACCATTTCCTAGCTCCTAAAGTTTACCAACACTGACACAAGAGGAAATCTTTTAAGGTCATCATGTCTGCCCTTGGCATTCTCGGAACGCACTGGCCTCCGAATGCAGCCTCTGTAGTCCATGGTAACCTGCGGAGAGGGGGCGGGGCTGAGGGAGGTTGGAACACTGCCCTCACTGAGGGAGTGGGTGTGGCCATCTCTGCTGTGACTGAACAAAGGGCAGGGGAGCAGGGGGCCCAGGGCAGGGCCCTCAGAGCCCGGCAGGCCCAGTGGAGTGTCACAAGCTTTTAGGCCCAGGCCAAAGGCCGCCTTCTTTGTCTGCACAGCTGCCCAAACTCTCACCTTTCCACTCAGGCCGCCCTCTTACTTAAAGTGTGTGTGGAACGTGTCCGCGCAGTACACCGCGCTGCAGAGATAAGCATAGTTCTGGGCATCGTAGCTTCCTGCCAGGTGACCGAAGTTCGCAGGCAGATGGGTCCAGGGACACATGCGGAGAGGCTCCTGCCCGGGTCACAGGCCGCCCACTGCCCCTGCCCCAGATCGGGGGCCGCAAAGCAGCCCTGTCTGAGTCCCCTGCCTCTAGAGGGAGTATTGGACCAACACTTGTAGAAAACGGGGTCCTTGCGGGCCACTCATTGGAGGGACACAAATAAATCTTTGCCGACTTTCTGCTGAAACTTACGAGCGTTCACACCTAAGCCTCTTACAAGGTCAGCTGTTTAGCTAAACATGAGCTCATGATCTAAATTTACACAATAATGAAGAAAGCAGCTACAAGGGGAGACAATCAGCCAAAACCATCAATACCAGAATTAGATTCCTAAGACCATCCATCAGATGTAGGAATAATCGGGTGCAAGGCAGAAAATATACATAAAACTAGAACTGAAACAAGGCACAAGGATGTTTTCAAAGACTGCTAGGATCTCTAAAACATTTTTCAAGGACATGTCATTGATAAAGCTAAATACTCCAAGGTTGTGTAATACAACAGATTAATCATTGAGAAGAGTGAAATTATGCTGTTTTGAAAACTATGCCAGGTCAGATTTTCTGCCTAATTATATAAGAAGATTTCTCTGAAAAATAGACATTATTTCAAAGACTTATTGGCTGTGAAATAAGTTAAGGGTATTTCAAATGGCTTGTCTGCAAAGAAAGGTGAGATGTAGGGAATCACAGAAAGTCGAGGGGAAAATACGTCAATATATACATTGCTGTATGGTGAACTAAGCCTTCGGCCTGCCAAAATGGAGAGGACCTGACCCTTAGACACGTACAAGTAAGCTGGAATCTTCAAAAGTTCAAATCTTTATAAGTAAAAAGATTTATTAAAATGAATAACCAAGTGTTTTAATTGACATCAGAAGATGAAAACAATAAACCCTGAAACATAGAAAAAAGATAAATAAAGATATGAGCAGAACTTAATACAACAGAAAACGTATAAAATTCAGGTGATTTACTAAGTCCAAAGAATCTTCTTTGAAAAGATTTAAAAGACACATTTTGATTAAGGAAAACCAAAACATAAGTAAAGAATATACAGTAAGAGTCAGGACAATGTTAGAGCAGAGAATATATGAAATGCCAGTAAATTTGAACATTTCTGTCAAGTGGACCATTTCCTAGCTCCTAAAGTTTACCAACACTGACACAAGAGGAAATCTTTTAAGGTCATCATGTCTGCCCTTGGCATTCTCGGAACGCCCTGGCCTCAGAATGCAGCCTCTGTAGTCCATGGTAACCTGCGGAGAGGTGGCGGTGCTGAGGGAGGTTGGAACACTGCCCTCACTGAGGGAGTGGGTGTGGCCATCTCTGCTGTGACTGAACTAATGGCAGGGGAGCAGGGGGCCCAGGGCATGGCCCTCAGAGCCCGGCAGGCCCAGTGGAGTGTCACAAGCTTTTAGCCCCAGGCCAAAGGGCGCCTTCTTTGTCTGCACAGCTGCCCAAACTCTCACCTTTCCACTCAGGCCTCCCTCATACTTGAAGTGTGTGTGGAACGTGTCCGCGCAGTACACCGCGCTGCACAGCTAAGCATAGGTCTTGGCATCGTAGCTTCCTGCCAGGTGACCGAAGTTCGCAGGCAGATGGGTCCCTGGGACACACGCGGAGAGGCTCCTGCCCGGGTCACAGGCCGCCCACTGCCCCTGCCCCAGATCGGGGGCCGCAAAGCAGCCCTGTCTGAGTCCCCTGCCTCTAGAGGGAGTATTGGACCAACACTTGTAGAAAACGGGGTCCTTGCGGGCCACTCATTGGAGGGACACAAATAAATCTTTGTCGACTTTCTGCTGAAACTTACGAGCGTTTACACCTAAGCCTCTTACAAGGTCAGCTGTTTAGCTAAACATGAGCTCATGATCTAAATTTACACAATAATGAAGAAAGCAGCTACAAGGGGAGACAATCAGCCAAAACCATCAATACCTGAATTAGATTCCCAAGGCCATCCATCAGATGTAGGAATAATCGGGTGCAAGGCAGAAAATATACATAAAACTGGAACTGAAACAAGGCACAAGGATGTTTTCAAAGACTGGTAGGATCTCTAAAACATTTTTCAAGGACATGTCATTGATAAAGCTAAATACTCCAAGGTTGTGTAATACAACAGATTAATCATTGAGAAGAGTGAAATTATGCTGTTTTGAAAACTATGGCAGGTCAGATTTTCTGCCTAATTCTATAAGAAGATTTCTCTAAAACATACACATTATTTAAAAGACTTATTGGCTGTGAAATAAGTTAAGGGTATTTCAAATGGCTTGTCTGCAAAGAAAGGTGAGATGTAGGGGATCACAGAAAGTCGAGGGGAAAATAGGTCAATATATACATTGCTGTATGGTGAACTAAGCCTTAGGCCAGCAACAATGGGGAGGACCTGACCCTTAGACACGTACAAGTAAGCTGGAATCTTCAAAATTTCAAATCTTTATAAGTAAAAAGATTTATTAAAATGAATAACCAAGTGTTTTAATTGACATCAGAAGATGAAAACAATAAACCCTGAGAACATAGAAAAAGGATAAATAAAGATATTAGCAGAACGTAATACAACAGAAAACGTATAAAATTCAGGTGATTTAGTAAGTCCAAAGAATCTTCTTTGAAAAGATTGAAAAGACACACTTTGATTAAGGAAAACCAAAACATAAGTAAAGAATATACAGAAAGAGTCAGGACAATGTTAGAGCAGAGAATATATGAAATGCCAGTAAATTTGAACATTTCTGTCAAGTGGACCATTTCCTAGCTCCTAAAGTTTACCAACACTGACACAAGAGGAAATCATTTAAGGTCATCATGTCTGCCCTTGGCATTCTTGGAACGCCCTGGCCTCAGAATGCAGCCTCTGTAGTCCATGGTAACCTGCGGATAGGGGGCGGGGCTGAGGGAGGTTGGAACACTGCCCTCACTGAGGGAGTGGGTGTGGCCATCTCTGCTGTGACTGAACAAAGGGCAGGGGAGCAGGGGGCCCAGGGCAGGGCCCTCAGAGCCCGGCAGGCCCAGTGGAGTGTCACAAGCTTTTAGGCCCAGGCCAAAGGGCGCCTTCTTTGTGTGCACAGCTGCCCAAACTCTCACCTTTCCACTCAGGCCGCCCTCTTACTTGAAGTGTGTGTGGAACGTGTCCATGCAGTATACCGCGCTGCACAGCTAAGCATAGGTCTGGGCATCGTAGCTTCCTGCCAGGTGACCGAAGTTCGCAGGCAGATGGGTCCCTGGGACACACGCGGAGAGGCTCCTGCCCGGGTCACAGGCCGCCCACTGCCCCGCCCCAGATTGGGGGCCGCAAAGAAGCCCTGTCTGAGTCCCCTGCCTCTAGAGGGAGTATTGGACCAACACTTGTAGAAAACGGGGTCCTTGCGGGCCACTCATTGGAGGGACACAAATAAATCTTTGCCGACTTTCTGCTGAAACTTACGAGCGTTTACACCTAAGCCTCTTACAAGGTCAGCTGTTTAGCTAAACATGAGCTCATGATCTAAATTTACACAATAATGAAGAAAGCAGCTACAAGGGGAGACAATCAGCCAAAACCATCAATACCTGAATTAGATTCCCAAGGCCATCCATCAGATGAAGGAATAATCGGGTGCAAGGCAGAAAATATACATAAAACTGGAACTGAAACAAGGCACAAGGATGTTTTCAAAGACTGGTAGGATCTCTAAAACATTTTTCAAGGACATGTCATTGATAAAGCTAAATACTCCAAGGTGGTGTAATACAACAGATTAATCATTGAGAAGAGTGAAATTATGCTGTTTTGAAAACTATGGCAGGTCAGATTTTCTGCCTAATTATATAAGAAGATGTCTCTAAAAAATACACATTATTTCAAAGACTTATTGGCTGTGAAATAAGTTAAGGGTATTTCAAATGGCTTGTCTGCAAAGAAAGGTGAGATGTAGGGAATCACAGAAAGTCGAGGGGAAAATAGGTCAATATATACATTGCTGTATGGTGAACTAAGCCTTAGGCCAGCAACAATGGAGAGGACCTGACCCTTAGACACGTACAAGTAAGCTGGAATCTTCAAAAGTTCAAATCTTTATAAGTAAAAAATTTATTAAAATGAATATCCAAGTGTTTTAATTGACATCAGAAGATGAAAACAATAAACCCTGAGAACATAGAAAAAAGATAAATAAAGATATGAGCAGTACTTAATACAACAGAAAACGTATAAAATTCAGGTGATTTAGTAAGTCCAAAGAATCTTCTTTGAAAAGAATTAAAAGACACACTTTGATTAAGGAAAACCAAAACATAAGTAAAGAATATACAGAAAGAGTCAGGACAATGTTAGAGCAGACAATATATGAAATGCCAGTAAATTTGAACATTTCTGTCAAGTGGACCATTTCCTAGCTCCTAAAGTTTACCAAAACTGACACAAGAGGAAATCATTTAAGGTCATCATGTCTGCCCTTGGCATTCTTGGAACGCCCTGGCCTCAGAATGCAGCCTCTGTAGTCCATGGTAACCTGCGGAGAGGGGGCGGGGCTGAGGGAGGTTGGAACACTGCCCTCACTGAGGGAGTGGGTGTGGACATCTCTGCTGTGACTGAACAAATGGCAGGGGAGCAGGGGGCCCAGGGCAGGGCCCTCAGAGCCCGGCAGGCCCAGTGGAGTGTCACAAGCTTTTAGGCCCAGGCCAAAGGGCGCCTTCTTTGTCTGCACAGCTGCCCAAACTCTCACCTTTCCACTCAGGCGGCCCTCTTACTTGAAGTGTGTGTGGAACGTGTCCGTGCAGTATACCGCACTGCACAGATAAGCATAGGTCTGGGCATCGTAGCTTCCTGCCAGGTGACCGAAGTTCGCAGGCAGATGGGTCCCTGGGACACACGCGGAGAGGCTCCTGCCAGGGTCACAGGCCGCCCACTGCCCCTGCCGCAGATCGGGGGCCGCAAAGCAGCCCTGTCTGAGTCCCCTGCCTCTAGAGGGAGTATTGGACCAACACTTGTAGAAAACGGGGTACTTGCGGGCCACTCATTGGAGGGACACAAATAAATCTTTGCCGACTTTCTGCTGAAACTTACGAGCGTTCACACCTAAGCCTCTTACAAGGTCAGCTGTTTAGCTAAATATGAGCTCATGATCTAAATTTACACAATAATGAAGAAAGCAGCTACAAGGGGAGACAATCAGCCAAAACCATCAATACCAGAATTAGATTCCTAAGACCATCCATCAGATGTAGGAATAATCGGGTGCAAGGCAGAAAATATACATAAAACTGGAACTGAAACAAGGCACAAGGATGTTTTCAAAGACTGGTAGGATCTCTAAAACATTTTTCAAGGACATGTCATTGATAAAGCTAAATACTCCAAGGTGGTGTAATACAACAGATTAATCATTGAGAAGAGTGAAATTATGCTGTTTTGAAAACTATGGCAGGTGAGATTTTCTGCCTAATTATATAAGAAGATGTCTCTAAAAAATACACATTATTTCAAAGACTTATTGGCTGTGAAATAAGTTAAGGGTATTTCAAATGGCTTGTCTGCAAAGAAAGGTGAGATGTAGGGAATCACAGAAAGTCGAGGGGAAAATAGGTCAATATATACATTGCTGTATGGTGAACTAAGCCTTAGGCCAGCAACAATGGAGAGGACCTGACCCTTAGACACGTACAAGTAAGCTGGAATCTTCAAAAGTTCAAATCTTTATAAGTAAAAAGATTTATTAAAATGAATATCCAAGTGTTTTAATTGACATCAGAAGATGAAAACAATAAACCCTGAGAACATAGAAAAAAGATAAATAAAGATATGAGCAGTACTTAATACAACAGAAAACGTATAAAATTCAGGTGATTTAGTAAGTCCAAAGAATCTTCTTTGAAAAGAATTAAAAGACACACTTTGATTAAGGAAAACCAAAACATAAGTAAAGAATATACAGAAAGAGTCAGGACAATGTTAGAGCAGAGAATATATGAAATGCCAGTAAATTTGAATATTTCTGTAAAGTGGACCATTTACTAGCTCCTAAAGTTTACCAACACTGACACAAGAGGAATTTTTTTAAGGTCATCATGTCTGCCCTTGGCATTCCCGGAACGCCCTGGCCTCAGAATGCAGCCTCTGTAGTCCATGGTAACCTGCGGAGAGGGGGCGGGGCTGAGGGAGTTTGGAACACTGCCCTCACTGAGGGAGTGGGTGTGGCCATCTCTGCTGTGACTGAACAAAGGGCAGGGGAGCAGGGGGCCCAGGGCAGGGCCCTCAGAGCCCGGCAAGCCCAGTGGAGTGTCACAAGCTTTTAGGACCAGGCCAAAGGGCGCCTTCTTTGTCTGCACAGCTGCCCAAACTCTCACCTTTCCACTCAGGCCGCCCTCTTACTTGCAGTGTGTGTGGAACGTGTCCATGCAGTATACCGCGCTGCACAGATAAGCATAGGTCTGGGCATCGTAGCTTCCTGCCAGGTGAGCGAAGTTCGCAGGCAGATGGGTCCCTGGGACACACGCGGAGATGCTCCTTCCCGGGTCACAGGCCGCCCACTGCCCCTGCCCCAGATCGGGGGCCGCAAAGCAGCCCTGTCTGAGTCCCCTGCCTCTAGAGGGCGTATTGGACCAACACTTGTAGAAAACGGGGTCCTTGCGGGCCACTCATTGGAGGGACACAAATAAATCTTTGCCGACTTTCTGCTGAAACTTACGAGCGTTCACACCTAAGCCTCTTACAAGGCCAGCTGTTTAGCTAAACATGAGCTCATGATCTAAATTTACACAATAATGAAGAAAGCAGCTACAAGGGGAGACAATCAGCCAAAACCATCAATACCTGAATTAGATTCCCAAGGCCATCCATCAGATGAAGGAATAATCGGGTGCAAGGCAGAAAATATACATAAAACTGGAACTGAAACAAGGCACAAGGATGTTTTCAAAGACTGGTAGGATCTCTAAAACATTTTTCAAGGACATGTCATTGATAAAGCTAAATACTCCAAGGTTGTGTAATACAACAGATTAATCATTGAGAAGAGTGAAATTATGCTGTTTTGAAAACTATGGCAGGTCAGATTTTCTGCCTAATTATATAAGAAGATTTCTCTAAAAAATACACTTTATTTCAAAGAGTTATTGGCTGTGAAATAAGTTAAGGGTATTTCAAATGGCTTGTCTGCAAAGAAAGGTGAGATGTAGGGAATCACAGAAAGTCGAGGGGAAAATAGGTCAATATATACATTGCTGTATGGTGAACTAAGCCTTAGGCCAGCAACAATGGAGAGGACCTGACCCTTAGACACGTACAAGTAAGCTGGAATCTTCAAAAGTTCAAATCTTTATAAGTAAAAAGATTTATTAAAATGAATAACCAAGTGTTTTAATTGACATCAGAAGATGAAAACAATAAACCCTGAGAACATAGAAAAAAGATAAATAAACATATGAGCAGAACTTAATACAACAGAAAACGTATAAAATTCAGGTGATTTAGTAAGTCCAAAGAATCTTCTTTGAAAAGATTTAAAAGACACACTTTGATTAAGGAAAACCAAAACATAAGTAAAGAATATACAGAGAGAGTGAGGACAATGTTAGAGCAGACAATATATGAAATGCCAGTAAATTTGAACATTTCTGTCAAGTGGACCATTTCCTAGCTCCTAAAGTTTACCAACACTGACACAAGAGGAAATCTTTTAAGGTCATCATGTCTGCCCTTGGCATTCTCGGAACGCACTGGCCTCCGAATGCAGCCTCTGTAGTCCATGGTAACCTGCGGAGAGGGGGCGGGGCTGAGGGAGGTTGGAACACTGCCCTCACTGAGGGAGTGGGTGTGGCCATCTCTGCTGTGACTGAACAAAGGGCAGGGGAGCAGGGGGCCCAGGGCAGGGCCCTCAGAGCCCGGCAGGCCCAGTGGAGTGTCACAAGCTTTTAGGCCCAGGCCAAAGGCCGCCTTCTTTGTCTGCACAGCTGCCCAAACTCTCACCTTTCCACTCAGGCCGTCCTCTTACTCAAAGTGTGTGTGGAACGTGTCCGCGCAGTACACCGCGCTGCAGAGATAAGCATAGTTCTGGGCATCGTAGCTTCCTGCCAGGTGACCGAAGTTCGCAGGCAGATGGGTCCAGGGACACATGCGGAGAGGCTCCTGCCCGGGTCACAGGCCGCCCACTGCCCCTGCCCCAGATCGGGGGCCGCAAAGCAGCCCTGTCTGAGTCCCCTGCCTCTAGAGGGAGTATTGGACCAACACTTGTAGAAAACGGGGTCCTTGCGGGCCACTCATTGGAGGGACACAAATAAATCTTTGCCGACTTTCTGCTGAAACTTACGAGCGTTCACACCTAAGCCTCTTACAAGGTCAGCTGTTTAGCTAAACATGAGCTCATGATCTAAATTTACACAATAATGAAGAAAGCAGCTACAAGGGGAGACAATCAGCCAAAACCATCAATACCAGAAGTAGATTCCTAAGACCATCCATCAGATGTAGGAATAATCGGGTGCAAGGCAGAAAATATACATAAAACTGGAACTGAAACAAGGCACAAGGATGTTTTCAAAGACTGGTAGGATCTCTAAAACATTTTTCAAGGACATGTCATTGATAAAGCTAAATACTCCAAGGTGGTGTAATACAACAGATTAATCATTGAGAAGAGTGAAATTATGCTGTTTTGAAAACTATGCCAGGTCAGATTTTCTGCCTAATTATATAAGAAGATGTCTCTAAAAAATACACATTATTTCAAAGACTTATTGGCTGTGAAATAAGTTAAGGGTATTTCAAATGGCTTGTCTGCAAAGAAAGGTGAGATGTAGGGAATCACAGAAAGTCGAGGGGAAAATAGGTCAATATATACATTGCTGTATGGTGAACTAAGCCTTAGGCCAGCAACAATGGAGAGGACCTGACCCTTAGACACGTACAAGTAAGCTGGAATCTTCAAAAGTTCAAATCTTTATAAGTAAAAAGATTTATTAAAATGAATATCCAAGTGTTTTAATTGACATCAGAAGATGAAAACAATAAACCCTGAGAACATAGAAAAAAGATAAATAAAGATATGAGCAGTACTTAATACAACAGAAAACGTATAAAATTCAGGTGATTTAGTAAGTCCAAAGAATCTTCTTTGAAAAGAATTAAAAGACACACTTTGATTAAGGAAAACCAAAACATAAGTAAAGAATATACAGAAAGAGTCAGGACAATGTTAGAGCAGAGAATATATGAAATGCCAGTAAATTTGAATATTTCTGTAAAGTGGACCATTTACTAGCTCCTAAAGTTTACCAACACTGACACAAGAGGAATTTTTTTAAGGTCATCATGTCTGCCCTTGGCATTCCCGGAACGCCCTGGCCTCAGAATGCAGCCTCTGTAGTCCATGGTAACCTGCGGAGAGGGGGCGGGGCTGAGGGAGTTTGGAACACTGCCCTCACTGAGGGAGTGGGTGTGGCCATCTCTGCTGTGACTGAACAAAGGGCAGGGGAGCAGGGGGCCCAGGGCAGGGCCCTCAGAGCCCGGCAAGCCCAGTGGAGTGTCACAAGCTTTTAGGACCAGGCCAAAGGGCGCCTTCTTTGTCTGCACAGCTGCCCAAACTCTCACCTTTCCACTCAGGCCGCCCTCTTACTTGCAGTGTGTGTGGAACGTGTCCATGCAGTATACCGCGCTGCACAGATAAGCATAGGTCTGGGCATCGTAGCTTCCTGCCAGGTGAGCGAAGTTCGCAGGCAGATGGGTCCCTGGGACACACGCGGAGATGCTCCTTCCCGGGTCACAGGCCGCCCACTGCCCCTGCCCCAGATCGGGGGCCGCAAAGCAGCCCTGTCTGAGTCCCCTGCCTCTAGAGGGCGTATTGGACCAACACTTGTAGAAAACGGGGTCCTTGCGGGCCACTCATTGGAGGGACACAAATAAATCTTTGCCGACTTTCTGCTGAAACTTACGAGCGTTCACACCTAAGCCTCTTACAAGGCCAGCTGTTTAGCTAAACATGAGCTCATGATCTAAATTTACACAATAATGAAGAAAGCAGCTACAAGGGGAGACAATCAGCCAAAACCATCAATACCTGAATTAGATTCCCAAGGCCATCCATCAGATGAAGGAATAATCGGGTGCAAGGCAGAAAATATACATAAAACTGGAACTGAAACAAGGCACAAGGATGTTTTCAAAGACTGGTAGGATCTCTAAAACATTTTTCAAGGACATGTCATTGATAAAGCTAAATACTCCAAGGTTGTGTAATACAACAGATTAATCATTGAGAAGAGTGAAATTATGCTGTTTTGAAAACTATGGCAGGTCAGATTTTCTGCCTAATTATATAAGAAGATTTCTCTAAAAAATACACTTTATTTCAAAGAGTTATTGGCTGTGAAATAAGTTAAGGGTATTTCAAATGGCTTGTCTGCAAAGAAAGGTGAGATGTAGGGAATCACAGAAAGTCGAGGGGAAAATAGGTCAATATATACATTGCTGTATGGTGAACTAAGCCTTAGGCCAGCAACAATGGAGAGGACCTGACCCTTAGACACGTACAAGTAAGCTGGAATCTTCAAAAGTTCAAATCTTTATAAGTAAAAAGATTTATTAAAATGAATAACCAAGTGTTTTAATTGACATCAGAAGATGAAAACAATAAACCCTGAGAACATAGAAAAAAGATAAATAAACATATGAGCAGAACTTAATACAACAGAAAACGTATAAAATTCAGGTGATTTAGTAAGTCCAAAGAATCTTCTTTGAAAAGATTTAAAAGACACACTTTGATTAAGGAAAACCAAAACATAAGTAAAGAATATACAGAGAGAGTGAGGACAATGTTAGAGCAGACAATATATGAAATGCCAGTAAATTTGAACATTTCTGTCAAGTGGACCATTTCCTAGCTCCTAAAGTTTACCAACACTGACACAAGAGGAAATCTTTTAAGGTCATCATGTCTGCCCTTGGCATTCTCGGAACGCACTGGCCTCCGAATGCAGCCTCTGTAGTCCATGGTAACCTGCGGAGAGGGGGCGGGGCTGAGGGAGGTTGGAACACTGCCCTCACTGAGGGAGTGGGTGTGGCCATCTCTGCTGTGACTGAACAAAGGGCAGGGGAGCAGGGGGCCCAGGGCAGGGCCCTCAGAGCCCGGCAGGCCCAGTGGAGTGTCACAAGCTTTTAGGCCCAGGCCAAAGGCCGCCTTCTTTGTCTGCACAGCTGCCCAAACTCTCACCTTTCCACTCAGGCCGTCCTCTTACTTAAAGTGTGTGTGGAACGTGTCCGCGCAGTACACCGCGCTGCAGAGATAAGCATAGTTCTGGGCATCGTAGCTTCCTGCCAGGTGACCGAAGTTCGCAGGCAGATGGGTCCAGGGACACATGCGGAGAGGCTCCTGCCCGGGTCACAGGCCGCCCACTGCCCCTGCCCCAGATCGGGGGCCGCAAAGCAGCCCTGTCTGAGTCCCCTGCCTCTAGAGGGAGTATTGGACCAACACTTGTAGAAAACGGGGTCCTTGCGGGCCACTCATTGGAGGGACACAAATAAATCTTTGCCGACTTTCTGCTGAAACTTACGAGCGTTCACACCTAAGCCTCTTACAAGGTCAGCTGTTTAGCTAAACATGAGCTCATGATCTAAATTTACACAATAATGAAGAAAGCAGCTACAAGGGGAGACAATCAGCCAAAACCATCAATACCAGAAGTAGATTCCTAAGACCATCCATCAGATGTAGGAATAATCGGGTGCAAGGCAGAAAATATACATAAAACTGGAACTGAAACAAGGCACAAGGATGTTTTCAAAGACTGGTAGGATCTCTAAAACATTTTTCAAGGACATGTCATTGATAAAGCTAAATACTCCAAGGTGGTGTAATACAACAGATTAATCATTGAGAAGAGTGAAATTATGCTGTTTTGAAAACTATGCCAGGTCAGATTTTCTGCCTAATTATATAAGAAGATGTCTCTAAAAAATACACATTATTTCAAAGACTTATTGGCTGTGAAATAAGTTAAGGGTATTTCAAATGGCTTGTCTGCAAAGAAAGGTGAGATGTAGGGAATCACAGAAAGTCGAGGGGAAAATAGGTCAATATATACATTGCTGTATGGTGAACTAAGCCTTAGGCCAGCAACAATGGAGAGGACCTGACCCTTAGACACGTACAAGTAAGCTGGAATCTTCAAAAGTTCAAATCTTTATAAGTAAAAAGATTTATTAAAATGAATATCCAAGTGTTTTAATTGACATCAGAAGATGAAAACAATAAACCCTGAGAACATAGAAAAAAGATAAATAAAGATATGAGCAGTACTTAATACAACAGAAAACGTATAAAATTCAGGTGATTTAGTAAGTCCAAAGAATCTTCTTTGAAAAGAATTAAAAGACACACTTTGATTAAGGAAAACCAAAACATAAGTAAAGAATATACAGAAAGAGTCAGGACAATGTTAGAGCAGAGAATATATGAAATGCCAGTAAATTTGAATATTTCTGTAAAGTGGACCATTTACTAGCTCCTAAAGTTTACCAACACTGACACAAGAGGAATTTTTTTAAGGTCATCATGTCTGCCCTTGGCATTCCCGGAACGCCCTGGCCTCAGAATGCAGCCTCTGTAGTCCATGGTAACCTGCGGAGAGGGGGCGGGGCTGAGGGAGTTTGGAACACTGCCCTCACTGAGGGAGTGGGTGTGGCCATCTCTGCTGTGACTGAACAAAGGGCAGGGGAGCAGGGGGCCCAGGGCAGGGCCCTCAGAGCCCGGCAAGCCCAGTGGAGTGTCACAAGCTTTTAGGACCAGGCCAAAGGGCGCCTTCTTTGTCTGCACAGCTGCCCAAACTCTCACCTTTCCACTCAGGCCGCCCTCTTACTTGCAGTGTGTGTGGAACGTGTCCATGCAGTATACCGCGCTGCACAGATAAGCATAGGTCTGGGCATCGTAGCTTCCTGCCAGGTGAGCGAAGTTCGCAGGCAGATGGGTCCCTGGGACACACGCGGAGATGCTCCTTCCCGGGTCACAGGCCGCCCACTGCCCCTGCCCCAGATCGGGGGCCGCAAAGCAGCCCTGTCTGAGTCCTCTGCCTCTAGAGGGCGTATTGGACAAACACTTGTAGAAAACGGGGTCCTTGCGGGCCACTCATTGGAGGGACACAAATGAATCTTTGCCGACTTTCTGCTGAAACTTACGAGCGTTCACACCTAAGCCTCTTACAAGGCCAGCTGTTTAGCTAAACATGAGCTCATGATCTAAATTTACACAATAATGAAGAAAGCAGCTACAAGGGGAGACAATCAGCCAAAACCATCAATACCTGAATTAGATTCCCAAGGCCATCCATCAGATGAAGGAATAATCGGGTGCAAGGCAGAAAATATACATAAAACTGGAAATGAAACAAGGCACAAGGATGTTTTCAAAGACTGGTAGGATCTCTAAAACATTTTTCAAGGACATGTCATTGATAAAGCTAAATACTCCAAGGTTGTGTAATACAACAGATTAATCATTGAGAAGAGTGAAATTATGCTGTTTTGAAAACTATGGCAGGTCAGATTTTCTGCCTAATTATATAAGAAGATTTCTCTAAAAAATACACTTTATTTCAAAGAGTTATTGGCTGTGAAATAAGTTAAGGGTATTTCAAATGGCTTGTCTGCAAAGAAAGGTGAGATGTAGGGAATCACAGAAAGTCGAGGGGAAAATAGGTCAATATATACATTGCTGTATGGTGAACTAAGCCTTAGGCCAGCAACAATGGAGAGGACCTGACCCTTAGACACGTACAAGTAAGCTGGAATCTTCAAAAGTTCAAATCTTTATAAGTAAAAAGATTTATTAAAATGAATAACCAAGTGTTTTAATTGACATCAGAAGATGAAAACAATAAACCCTGAGAACATAGAAAAAAGATAAATAAAGATATGAGCAGAACTTAATACAACAGAAAACGTATAAAATTCAGGTGATTTAGTAAGTCCAAAGAATCTTCTTTGAAAAGATTTAAAAGACACACTTTGATTAAGGAAAACCAAAACATAAGTAAAGAATATACAGAGAGAGTCAGGACAATGTTAGAGCAGACAATATATGAAATGCCAGTAAATTTGAACATTTCTGTCATGTGGACCATTTCCTAGCTCCTAAAGTTTACCAACACTGACACAAGAGGAAATCTTTTAAGGTCATCATGTCTGCCCTTGGCATTCTCGGAACGCAATGGCCTCCGAATGCAGCCTCTGTAGTCCATGGTAACCTGCGGAGAGGGGGCGGGGCTGAGGGAGGTTGGAACACTGCCCTCACTGAGGGAGTGGGTGTGGCCATCTCTGCTGTGACTGAACAAAGGGCAGGGGAGCAGGGGGCCCAGGGCAGGGCCCTCAGAGCCCGGCAGGCCCAGTGGAGTGTCACAAGCTTTTAGGCCCAGGCCAAAGGGCGCCTTCTTTGTCTGCACAGCTGCCCAAACTCTCACCTTTCCACTCAGGCCGCCATCTTACTTAAAGTGTGTGTGGAACGTGTCCGCGCAGTACACCGCGCTGCAGAGATAAGCATAGTTCTGGGCATCGTAGCTTCCTGCCAGGTGACCGAAGTTCGCAGGCAGATGGGTCCAGGGACACATGCGGAGAGGCTCCTGCCCGGGTCACAGGCCGCCCACTGCCCCTGCCCCAGATCGGGGGCCGCAAATCAGCCCTGTCTGTGTCCCAAGCCTCTAGAGGGAGTATTGGACCAACACTTGTAGAAAACGGGGTCCTTGTGGGCCACTCATTGGAGGGACACAAATATATATTTGCCGACTTTCTGCTGAAACTTACGAGCGTTCACACCTAAGCCTCTTACAAGGTCAGCTGTTTAGCTAAACATGAGCTCATGATCTAAATTTACACAATAATGAAGAAAGCAGCTACAAGGGGAGACAATCAGCCAAAACCATCAATACCAGAATTAGATTCCTAAGACCATCCATCAGATGTAGGAATAATCGGGTGCAAGGCAGAAAATATACATAAAACTAGAACTGAAACAAGGCACAAGGATGTTTTCAAAGACTGCTAGGATCTCTAAAACATTTTTCAAGGACATGTCATTGATAAAGCTAAATACTCCAAGGTTGTGTAATACAACAGATTAATCATTGAGAAGAGTGAAATTATGCTGTTTTGAAAACTATGCCAGGTCAGATTTTCTGCCTAATTATATAAGAAGATTTCTCTGAAAAATAGACATTATTTCAAAGACTTATTGGCTGTGAAATAAGTTAAGGGTATTTCAAATGGCTTGTCTGCAAAGAAAGGTGAGATGTAGGGAATCACAGAAAGTCGAGGGGAAAATACGTCAATATATACATTGCTGTATGGTGAACTAAGCCTTCGGCCTGCCAAAATGGAGAGGACCTGACCTTAGAAACGTACAAGTAAGCTGGAATCTTCAAAAGTTCAAATCTTTATAAGTAAAAAGATTTATTAAAATGAATAACCAAGTGTTTTAATTGACATCAGAAGATGAAAACAATAAACCCTGAAACATAGAAAAAAGATAAATAAAGATATGAGCAGAACTTAATACAACAGAAAACGTATAAAATTCAGGTGATTTACTAAGTCCAAAGAATCTTCTTTGAAAAGATTTAAAAGACACACTTTGATTAAGGAAAACCAAAACATAAGTAAAGAATATACAGAAAGAGTCAGGACAATGTTAGAGCAGAGAATATATGAAATGCCAGTAAATTTGAACATTTCTGTCAAGTGGACCATTTCCTAGCTCCTAAAGTTTACCAACACTGACACAAGAGGAAATCTTTTAAGGTCATCATGTCTGCCCTTGGCATTCTCGGAACGCCCTGGCCTCAGAATGCAGCCTCTGTAGTCCATGGTAACCTGCGGAGAGGTGGCGGTGCTGAGGGAGGTTGGAACACTGCCCTCACTGAGGGAGTGGGTGTGGCCATCTCTGCTGTGACTGAACTAATGGCAGGGGAGCAGGGGGCCCAGGGCATGGCCCTCAGAGCCCGGCAGGCCCAGTGGAGTGTCACAAGCTTTTAGCCCCAGGCCAAAGGGCGCCTTCTTTGTCTGCACAGCTGCCCAAACTCTCACCTTTCCACTCAGGCCTCCCTCATACTTGAAGTGTGTGTGGAACGTGTCCGCGCAGTACACCGCGCTGCACAGCTAAGCATAGGTCTTGGCATCGTAGCTTCCTGCCAGGTGACCGAAGTTCGCAGGCAGATGGGTCCCTGGGACACACGCGGAGAGGCTCCTGCCCGGGTCACAGGCCGCCCACTGCCCCTGCCCCAGATCGGGGGCCGCAAAGCAGCCCTGTCTGAGTCCCCTGCCTCTAGAGGGAGTATTGGACCAACACTTGTAGAAAACGGGGTCCTTGCGGGCCACTCATTGGAGGGACACAAATAAATCTTTGTCGACTTTCTGCTGAAACTTACGAGCGTTTACACCTAAGCCTCTTACAAGGTCAGCTGTTTAGCTAAACATGAGCTCATGATCTAAATTTACACAATAATGAAGAAAGCAGCTACAAGGGGAGACAATCAGCCAAAACCATCAATACCTGAATTAGATTCCCAAGGCCATCCATCAGATGTAGGAATAATCGGGTGCAAGGCAGAAAATATACATAAAACTGGAACTGAAACAAGGCACAAGGATGTTTTCAAAGACTGGTAGGATCTCTAAAACATTTTTCAAGGACATGTCATTGATAAAGCTAAATACTCCAAGGTTGTGTAATACAACAGATTAATCATTGAGAAGAGTGAAATTATGCTGTTTTGAAAACTATGGCAGGTCAGATTTTCTGCCTAATTCTATAAGAAGATTTCTCTAAAACATACACATTATTTAAAAGACTTATTGGCTGTGAAATAAGTTAAGGGTATTTCAAATGGCTTGTCTGCAAAGAAAGGTGAGATGTAGGGGATCACAGAAAGTCGAGGGGAAAATAGGTCAATATATACATTGCTGTATGGTGAACTAAGCCTTAGGCCAGCAACAATGGGGAGGACCTGACCCTTAGACACGTACAAGTAAGCTGGAATCTTCAAAATTTCAAATCTTTATAAGTAAAAAGATTTATTAAAATGAATAACCAAGTGTTTTAATTGACATCAGAAGATGAAAACAATAAACCCTGAGAACATAGAAAAAGGATAAATAAAGATATTAGCAGAACGTAATACAACAGAAAACGTATAAAATTCAGGTGATTTAGTAAGTCCAAAGAATCTTCTTTGAAAAGATTGAAAAGACACACTTTGATTAAGGAAAACCAAAACATAAGTAAAGAATATACAGAAAGAGTCAGGACAATGTTAGAGCAGAGAATATATGAAATGCCAGTAAATTTGAACATTTCTGTCAAGTGGACCATTTCCTAGCTCCTAAAGTTTACCAACACTGACACAAGAGGAAATCATTTAAGGTCATCATGTCTGCCCTTGGCATTCTTGGAACGCCCTGGCCTCAGAATGCAGCCTCTGTAGTCCATGGTAACCTGCGGATAGGGGGCGGGGCTGAGGGAGGTTGGAACACTGCCCTCACTGAGGGAGTGGGTGTGGCCATCTCTGCTGTGACTGAACAAAGGGCAGGGGAGCAGGGGGCCCAGGGCAGGGCCCTCAGAGCCCGGCAGGCCCAGTGGAGTGTCACAAGCTTTTAGGCCCAGGCCAAAGGGCGCCTTCTTTGTCTGCACAGCTGCCCAAACTCTCACCTTTCCACTCAGGCCGCCCTCTTACTTGAAGTGTGTGTGGAACGTGTCCATGCAGTATACCTCGCTGCACAGCTAAGCATAGGTCTGGGCATCGTAGCTTCCTGCCAGGTGACCGAAGTTCGCAGGCAGATGGGTCCCTGGGACACACGCGGAGAGGCTCCTGCCCGGGTCACAGGCCGCCCACTGCCCCGCCCCAGATTGGGGGCCGCAAAGAAGCCCTGTCTGAGTCCCCTGCCTCTAGAGGGAGTATTGGACCAACACTTGTAGAAAACGGGGTCCTTGCGGGCCACTCATTGGAGGGACACAAATAAATCTTTGCCGACTTTCTGCTGAAACTTACGAGCGTTTACACCTAAGCCTCTTACAAGGTCAGCTGTTTAGCTAAACATGAGCTCATGATCTAAATTTACACAATAATGAAGAAAGCAGCTACAAGGGGAGACAATCAGCCAAAACCATCAATACCTGAATTAGATTCCCAAGGCCATCCATCAGATGAAGGAATAATCGGGTGCAAGGCAGAAAATATACATAAAACTGGAACTGAAACAAGGCACAAGGATGTTTTCAAAGACTGGTAGGATCTCTAAAACATTTTTCAAGGACATGTCATTGATAAAGCTAAATACTCCAAGGTTGTGTAATACAACAGATTAATCATTGAGAAGAGTGAAATTATGCTGTTTTGAAAACTATGGCCGGTCAGATTTTCTGCCTAATTCTATAAGAAGATTTCTCTAAAAAATACACTTTATTTCAAAGAGTTATTGGCTGTGAAATAAGTTAAGGGTATTTCAAATGGCTTGTCTGCAAAGAAAGGTGAGATGTAGGGAATCACAGAAAGTCGAGGGGAAAATAGGTCAATATATACATTGCTATATGGTGAACTAAGCCTTAGGCCAGCAACAATGGAGAGGACCTGATCCTTAGACACGTACAAGTAAGCTGGAATCTTCAAAAGTTCAAATCTTTATAAGTACAAAGATTTATTAAAATGAATAACCAAGTGTTTTAATTGACATCAGAAGATGAAAACCATAAACCCTGAGAACATAGAAAAAAGATAAATAAAGATAGGAGCAGAACTTAATACAACAGAAAACGTATAAAATTCAGGTGATTTAGTAAGTCCAAAGAATCTTCTTTGAAAAGATTTAAAAGACACACTTTGATTAAGGAAAACCAAAACATAAGTAAAGAATATACAGAAAGAGTCAGGACAATGTTAGAGCAGACAATATATGAAATGCCAGTAAATTTGAACATTTCTGTCAAGTGGACCATTTCCTAGCTCCTAAAGTTTACCAACACTGACACAAGAGGAAATCATTTAAGGTCATCATGTCTGCCCTTGGCATTCTTGGAACGCCCTGGCCTCAGAATGCAGCCTCTGTAGTCCATGGTAACCTGCGGAGAGGGGGCGGGGCTGAGGGAGGTTGGAACACTGCCCTCACTGAGGGAGTGGGTGTGGCCATCTCTGCTGTGACTGAACAAATGGCAGGGGAGCAGGGGGCCCAGGGCAGGGCCCTCAGAGCCCGGCAGGCCCAGTGGAGTGTCACAAGATTTTAGGCCCAGGACAAAGGGCGCCTTCTTTGTCTGCACAGCTGCCCAAACTCTCACCTTTCCACTCAGGCGGCCTTCTTACTTGAAGTGTGTGTGGAACGTGTCCGTGCAGTATACCGCACTGCACAGATAAGCATAGGTCTGGGCATCGTAGCTTCCTGCCAGGTGACCGAAGTCCGCAGGCAGATGGGTCCCTGGGACACATGCGGAGAGGCTCATGCCAGGGTCACAGGCCGCCCACTGCCCCTGCCGCAGATCGGGGGCCGCAAAGCAGCCCTGTCTGAGTCCCCTGCCTCTAGAGGGAGTATTGGACCAACACTTGTAGAAAACGGGGTACTTGCGGGCCACTCATTGGAGGGACACAAATAAATCTTTGCCGACTTTCTGCTGAAACTTACGAGCGTTCACACCTAAGCCTCTTACAAGGTCAGCTGTTTAGCTAAACATGAGCTCATGATCTAAATTTACACAATAATGAAGAAAGCAGCTACAAGGGGAGACAATCAGCCAAAACCATCAATACCTGAATTGGATTCCCAAGGCCATCCATCAGATGAAGGAATAATCGGGTGCAAGGCAGAAAATATACATAAAACTGGAACTGAAACAAGGCACAAGGATGTTTTCAAAGACTGGTAGGATCTCTAAAACTTTTTTCAAGGACATGTCATTGATAAAGCTAAATACTCCAAGGTTGTGTAATACAGCAGATTAATCATTGAGAAGAGTGAAATTATGCTGTTTTGAAAACTATGGCCGGTCAGATTTTCTGCCTAATTCTATAAGAAGATTTCTCTAAAAAATACACATTATTTCAAAGACTTCTTAGCTGTGAAATAAGTTAAGGGTATTTCAAATGGCTTGTCTGCAAAGAAAGGTGAGATGTAGGGAATCACAGAAAGTCGAGGGGAAAATAGGTCAATATATACATTGCTGTATGGTGAACTAAGCCTTAGGCCAGCAACAATGGAGAGGACCTGACCCTTAGACACGTACAAGTAAGCTGGAATCTTCAAAAGTTCAAATCTTTATAAGTAAAAAGATTTATTAAAATGAATAACCAAGTGTTTTAATTGACATCAGAAGATGAAAACAATAAACCCTGAGAACATAGAAAAAAGATAAATAAAGATATGAGCAGAACTTAATACAACAGAAAACGTATAAAACTGAGGTGATTTAGTAAGTCCAAAGAATCTTCTTTGAAAATATTTAAAAGACACACTTTGATTAAGGAAAACCAAAACATAAGTAATGAATATACAGAAAGAGTCAGGACAATGTTAGAGCAGAGAATATATGAAATGCCAGTAAATTTGAACATTTCTGTAAAGTGGACCATTTCCTAGCTCCTAAAGTTTACCAACACTGACACAAGAGGATATCATTTAAGGTCATCATGTCTGCCCTTGGCATTCTCGGAACGCCCTGGCCTCAGAATGCAGCCTCTGTAGTCCATGGTAACCTGCGGAGAGGGGGCGGGGCTGAGGGAGGTTGGAACACTGCCCTCACTGAGGGAGTGGGTGTGGCCATCTCTGCTGTGACTGAACAAAGGGCAGGGGAGCAGGGGGCCCAGGGCAGGGCCCTCAGAGCCCGGCAGGCCCAGTGGATTGTCACAGTCTTTTAGGCCCAGCCCAAAGGGCGCCTTCTTTGTCTGCACAGCTGCCCAAAATCTCATCTTTCCACTCAGGCCGCCCTCTTACTTGAAGTGTGTGTGGAACGTGTCCGTGCAGTATACCGCGCTGCACAGCTAAGCATAGGTCTGGGCATCGTAGCTTCCTGCCAGGTGACCGAAGTTCGCAGGCAGATGGGTCCCTGGGAAACACGCGGAGAGGCTCCTGCCCGGGCCACAGGCCACCCACAGCCCCTGACCCTGATCGGGGGCCGCAAAGCAACCCTGTCTGAGTCCCATGCCTCTAGAGGGAGTATTGGACCAACACTTGTAGAAAACGGGGTCCTTGCGGGCCACTCATTGGAGGGACACAAATAAATCTTTGCCGACTTTCTGCTGAAACTTACGAGCGTTCACACCTAAGCCTCTTACAAGGTCAGCTGTTTAGCTAAACATGAGCTCATGATCTAAATTTACACAATATTGAAGAAAGCAGCTACAAGGGGAGACAATCAGCCAAAACCATCAATACCTGAATTAGATTCCCAAGGCCATCCATCAGATGAAGGAAAAATAGGGTGCAAGGCAGAAAATATACATAAAACTGGAACTGAAACAAGGCACAAGGATGTTTTCAAAGACTGGTAGGATCTCTAAAACATTTTTCAAGGACATGTCATTGATAAAGCTAAATACTCCAAGGTTGTGTAATACAACAGATTAATCATTGAGAAGAGTGAAATTATGCTGTTTTGAAAACTATGGCAGGTCAGATTTTCTGCCTACTTATATAAGAAGATTTCTCTAAAAAATACACATTATTTCAAAGAGTTATTGGCTGTGAAATAAGTTAAGGGTATTTCAAATGGCTTGTCTGCAAAGAAAGGTGAGATGTAGGGAATCACAGAAAGTCGAGGGGAAATTAGGTCAATATATACATTGCTGTATGGTGAACTAAGCCTTAGGCCAGCAACAATGGAGAGGAACTGATCCTTAGACACGTACAAGTAAGCTGGAATCTTCAAAAGTTCAAATCTTTATAAGTACAAAGATTTATTAAAATGAATAACCAAGTGTTTTAATTGACATCAGAAGATGAAAACAATAAACCCTGAGAACATAGAAAAAAGATAAATAAAGATAGGAGCAGAACTTAATACAACAGAAAACGTATAAAATTCAGGTGATTTAGTAAGTCCAAAGAATCTTCTTTGAAAAGATTTAAAAGACACACTTTGATTAAGGAAAACCAAAACATAAGTAAAGAATATACAGAAAGAGTCAGGACAATGTTAGAGCAGACAATATATGAAATGCCAATAAATTTGAACATTTCTGTCAAGTGGACCATTTCCTAGCTCCTAAAGTTTACCAACACTGACACAAGAGGAAATCATTTAAGGTCATCATGTCTGCCCTTGGCATTCTTGGAACGCCCTGGCCTCAGAATGCAGCCTCTGTAGTCCACGGTAACCTCCTGAGAGGGGGCGGGGCTGAGGGAGGTTGGAACACTGCCCTCACTGAGGGAGTGGTTGTGGCCATCTCTGCTGTGACTGAACAAAGGGCAGGGGAGCAGGGGGCCCAGAGCAGGGCCCTCAGAGCCCGGCAGGCCCAGTGGAGTGTCACAAGCTTTTAGGCCCAGGCCAAAGGGCGCCTTCTTTGTCTGCACAGCTGCCCAAACTCTCACCTTTCCACTCAGGCCGCCCTCTTACTTGAAGTGTGTGTGGAACGTGTCCGCGCAGTATACCGCGCTGCACAGCTAAGCATAAGTCTGGGCATCGTAGCTTCCTGCCAGTTGACTGAAGTTCGCAGGCAGATGGGTCCCTGGGACACACGCGGAGAGGCTCCTGCCCGGGCCACAGGCCGCCCACTGCCCCTGCCCCAGATCGGGGGCCGCAAAGCAGCCTTGTCTGAGTCCCCTGCCTCTAGAGGGAGTATTGGACCAACACTTGTAGAAAACGGGGTCCTTGCGGCCCACGCATTGTAGGGACACAAATAAATCTTTGCCGACTTTCTGCTGAAACTTACGAGCATTCACACCTAAGCCTCTTACAAGGTCAGCAGTTTAGCTAAACATGAGCTCATGATCTAAATTTACACAATATTGATGAAAGCAGCTACAAGGGGAGACAATCAGCCAAAACCATCAATACCAGAATTAGATTCCCAAGGCCATCCATCAGATGTAGGAATAATCGGGTGCAAGGCAGAAAATATACATAAACATGGAACTGAAACAAGGCACAAGGATGTTTTCAAAGACTGGTAGGATCTCTAATACATTTTTCAAGGACATGTCATTGATAAAGCTAAATACTCCAAGGTTGTGTAATACAACAGATTAATCATTGAGAAGAGTGAAATTATGCTGTTTTGAAAACTATGGCAGGTCAGATTTTCTGCCTAATTATATAAGAAGATTTCTCTAAAAATACACATTATTTCAAAGACTTATTGGCTGTGAAATAGGTTAAGGGTATTTCAAATGGCTTGTCTGCAAAGAAAGGTGAGATGTAGGGAATCACAGAAAGTCGAGGGGAAAATAGGTCAATATATACATTGCTGTATGGTGAACTAAGCCTTAGGCCAGCAACAGTGGAGAGGACCTGACCCTTAGACACGTACAAGTAAGCTGGAATCTTCAAAAGTTCAAATCTTTATAAGTAAAAAGATTTATTAAAATGAATAACCAAGTGTTTTAATTGACATCAGAAGATGAAAACAATAAACCCTGAGAACATAGAAAAAAGATAAATAAAGATATGAGCAGAACTTAATACCACAGAAAACGTATAAAACTGAGGTGATTTAGTAAGTCCAAAGAATCTTCTTTGAAAAGATTTAAAAGACACACTTTGATTAAGGAAAACCAAAACATAAGTAAAGAATATACAGAAAGAGTCAGGACAATGTTAGAGCAGAGAATATATGAAATGCCAGTAAATTTGAACATTTCTGTAAAGTGGACCACTTCCTAGCTCCTAAAGTTTACCAACACTGACACAAGAGGAAATCATTTAAGGTCATCATGTCTGCCCTTGGCATTCTTGGAACGCCCTGGCCTCAGAATGCAGCATCTGTAGTCCATGGTAACCTGCGGAGAGGGGGCGGGGCTGAGGGAGGTTGGAACACTGCCCTCACTGAGGGAGTGGGTGTGGCCATCTCTGCTGTGACTGAACAAAGGGCAGGGGAGCAGGGGGCCCAGGGCAGGGCCCTCAGAGCCCGGCAGGCCCAGTGGAGTGTCACAAGCTTTTGGGCCCAGGCCAAAGGGCGCCTTCTTTGTCTGCACAGCTGCCCAAACTCTCACCGTTCCACTCAGGCCGCCCTCTTACTTGAAGTGTGTGTGGAACGTGTCTGCGCAGTACACTGCGCTGCACAGCTAAGCATAGTTCTGGGCATCGTAGCTTCCTGCCAGGTGACCGAAGTTCGCAGGCAGATGGGTCCCTGGGACACACGCGGAGGGGCTCCTGCCCGGTTCACAGGCCGCCCAATGCCCCTGCCCCAGATCGGGGGCCGCAAAGCAGCCCTGTCTGAGTCCCCTGCCTCTAGAGGGAGTATTGGACCAACACTTGTAGAAAACGGGGTCCTTGCGGGCCACTCATTGGAGGGACACAAATAAATCTTTGCCGACTTTCTGCTGAAACTTACGAGCGTTCACACCTAAGCCTCTTACAAGGTCAGCTGTTTAGCTAAACATGAGCACATGATCTAAATTTACACAATAATGAAGAAAGCAGCTACAAGGGGAGACAATCAGCCAAAACCATCAATACCAGAAGTAGATTCCTAAGACCATCCATCAGATGTAGGAATAATCGGGTGCAAGGCAGAAAATATACATAAAACTGGAACTGAAACAAGGCACAAGGATGTTTTCAAAGACTGGTAGGATCTCTAAAACATTTTTCAAGGACATGTCATTGATAAAGCTAAATACTCCAAGGTGGTGTAATACAACAGATTAATCATTGAGAAGAGTGAAATTATGCTGTTTTGAAAACTATGGCAGGTGAGATTTTCTGCCTAATTATATAAGAAGATGTCTCTAAAAAATACACATTATTTCAAAGACTTATTGGCTGTGAAATAAGTTAAGGGTATTTCAAATGGCTTGTCTGCAAAGAAAGGTGAGATGTAGGGAATCACAGAAAGTCGAGGGGAAAATAGGTCAATATATACATTGCTGTATGGTGAACTAAGCCTTAGGCCAGCAACAATGGAGAGGACCTGACCCTTAGACACGTACAAGTAAGCTGGAATCTTCAAAAGTTCAAATCTTTATAAGTAAAAAGATTTATTAAAATGAATATCCAAGTGTTTTAATTGACATCAGAAGATGAAAACAATAAACCCTGAGAACATAGAAAAAAGATAAATAAAGATATGAGCAGTACTTAATACAACAGAAAACGTATAAAATTCAGGTGATTTAGTAAGTCCAAAGAATCTTCTTTGAAAAGAATTAAAAGACACACTTTGATTAAGGAAAACCAAAACATAAGTAAAGAATATACAGAAAGAGTCAGGACAATGTTAGAGCAGAGAATATATGAAATGCCAGTAAATTTGAATATTTCTGTAAAGTGGACCATTTACTAGCTCCTAAAGTTTACCAACACTGACACAAGAGGAATTTTTTTAAGGTCATCATGTCTGCCCTTGGCATTCCCGGAACGCCCTGGCCTCAGAATGCAGCCTCTGTAGTCCATGGTAACCTGCGGAGAGGGGGCGGGGCTGAGGGAGTTTGGAACACTGCCCTCACTGAGGGAGTGGGTGTGGCCATCTCTGCTGTGACTGAACAAAGGGCAGGGGTGCAGGGGGCCCAGGGCAGGGCCCTCAGAGCCCGGCAAGACCAGTGGAGTGTCACAAGCTTTTAGGACCAGGCCAAAGGGCGCCTTCTTTGTCTGCACAGCTGCCCAAACTCTCACCTTTCCACTCAGGCCGCCCTCTTACTTGCAGTGTGTGTGGAACGTGTCCATGCAGTATACCGCGCTGCACAGATAAGCATAGGTCTGGGCATCGTAGCTTCCTGCCAGGTGAGCGAAGTTCGCAGGCAGATGGGTCCCTGGGACACACGCGGAGATGCTCCTTCCCGGGTCACAGGCCGCCCACTGCCCCTGCCCCAGATCGGGGGCCGCAAAGCAGCCCTGTCTGAGTCCCCTGCCTCTAGAGGGAGTATTGGACCAACACTTGTAGAAAACGGGGTCCTTGCGGGCCACTCATTGGAGGGACACAAATAAATCTTTGCCGACTTTCTGCTGAAACTTACGAGCGTTCACACCTAAGCCTCTTACAAGGCCAGCTGTTTAGCTAAACATGAGCTCATGATCTAAATTTACACAATAATGAAGAAAGCAGCTACAAGGGGAGACAATCAGCCAAAACCATCAATACCTGAATTAGATTCCCAAGGCCATCCATCAGATGAAGGAATAATCGGGTGCAAGGCAGAAAATATACATAAAACTGGAACTGAAACAAGGCACAAGGATGTTTTCAAAGACTGGTAGGATCTCTAAAACATTTTTCAAGGACATGTCATTGATAAAGCTAAATACTCCAAGGTTGTGTAATACAACAGATTAATCATTGAGAAGAGTGAAATTATGCTGTTTTGAAAACTATGGCAGGTCAGATTTTCTGCCTAATTATATAAGAAGATTTCTCTAAAAAATACACTTTATTTCAAAGAGTTATTGGCTGTGAAATAAGTTAAGGGTATTTCAAATGGCTTGTCTGCAAAGAAAGGTGAGATGTAGGGAATCACAGAAAGTCGAGGGGAAAATAGGTCAATATATACATTGCTGTATGGTGAACTAAGCCTTAGGCCAGCAACAATGGAGAGGACCTGACCCTTAGACACGTACAAGTAAGCTGGAATCTTCAAAAGTTCAAATCTTTATAAGTAAAAAGATTTATTAAAATGAATAACCAAGTGTTTTAATTGACATCAGAAGATGAAAACAATAAACCCTGAGAACATAGAAAAAAGATAAATAAAGATATGAGCAGAACTTAATACAACAGAAAACGTATAAAATTCAGGTGATTTAGTAAGTCCAAAGAATCTTCTTTGAAAAGATTTAAAAGACACACTTTGATTAAGGAAAACCAAAACATAAGTAAAGAATATACAGAGAGAGTGAGGACAATGTTAGAGCAGACAATATATGAAATGCCAGTAAATTTGAACATTTCTGTCAAGTGGACCATTTCCTAGCTCCTAAAGTTTACCAACACTGACACAAGAGGAAATCTTTTAAGGTCATCATGTCTGCCCTTGGCATTCTCGGAACGCACTGGCCTCCGAATGCAGCCTCTGTAGTCCATGGTAACCTGCGGAGAGGGGGCGGGGCTGAGGGAGGTTGGAACACTGCCCTCACTGAGGGAGTGGGTGTGGCCATCTCTGCTGTGACTGAACAAAGGGCAGGGGAGCAGGGGGCCCAGGGCAGGGCCCTCAGAGCCCGGCAGGCCCAGTGGAGTGTCACAAGCTTTTAGGCCCAGGCCAAAGGCCGCCTTCTTTGTCTGCACAGCTGCCCAAACTCTCACCTTTCAAATCAGGCCGCCCTCTTACTTAAAGTGTGTGTGGAACGTGTCCGCGCAGTACACCGCGCTGCAGAGATAAGCATAGTTCTGGGCATCGTAGCTTCCTGCCAGGTGACCGAAGTTCGCAGGCAGATGGGTCCAGGGACACATGCGGAGAGGCTCCTGCCCTGGTCACAGGCCGCCCACTGCCCCTGCCCCAGATCGGGGGCCGCAAAGCAGCCCTGTCTGAGTCCCCTGCCTCTAGAGGGAGTATTGGACCAACACTTGTAGAAAACGGGGTCCTTGCGGGCCACTCATTGGAGGGACACAAGTAAATCTTTGCCGACTTTCTGCTGAAACTTACGAGCGTTCACACCTAAGCCTCTTACAAGGTCAGCTGTTTAGCTAAACATGAGCTCATGATCTAAATTTACACAATAATGAAGAAAGCAGCTACAAGGGGAGACAATCAGCCAAAACCATCAATACCAGAAGTAGATTCCTAAGACCATCCATCAGATGTAGGAATAATCGGGTGCAAGGCAGAAAATATACATAAAACTGGAACTGAAACAAGGCACAAGGATGTTTTCAAAGACTGGTAGGATCTCTAAAACATTTTTCAAGGACATGTCATTGATAAAGCTAAATACTCCAAGGTGGTGTAATACAACAGATTAATCATTGAGAAGAGTGAAATTATGCTGTTTTGAAAACTATGCCAGGTCAGATTTTCTGCCTAATTATATAAGAAGATGTCTCTAAAAAATACACATTATTTCAAAGACTTATTGGCTGTGAAATAAGTTAAGGGTATTTCAAATGGCTTGTCTGCAAAGAAAGGTGAGATGTAGGGAATCACAGAAAGTCGAGGGGAAAATAGGTCAATATATACATTGCTGTATGGTGAACTAAGCCTTAGGCCAGCAACAATGGAGAGGACCTGACCCTTAGACACGTACAAGTAAGCTGGAATCTTCAAAAGTTCAAATCTTTATAAGTAAAAAGATTTATTAAAATGAATAACCAAGTGTTTTAATTGACATCAGAAGATGAAAACAATAAACCCTGAGAACATAGAAAAAAGATAAATAAAGATATGAGCAGTACTTAATACAACAGAAAACGTATAAAATTCAGGTGATTTAGTAAGTCCAAAGAATCTTCTTTGAAAAGAATTAAAAGACACACTTTGATTAAGGAAAACCAAAACATAAGTAAAGAATATACAGAAAGAGTCAGGACAATGTTAGAGCAGAGAATATATGAAATGCCAGTAAATTTGAATATTTCTGTAAAGTGGACCATTTACTAGCTCCTAAAGTTTACCAACACTGACACAAGAGGAATATTTTTAAGGTCATCATGTCTGCCCTTGGCATTCCCGGAACGCCCTGGCCTCAGAATGCAGCCTCTGTAGTCCATGGTAACCTGCGGAGAGGGGGCGGGGCTGAGGGAGTTTGGAACACTGCCCTCACTGAGGGAGTGGGTGTGGCCATCTCTGCTGTGACTGAACAAAGGGCAGGGGTGCAGGGGGCCCAGGGCAGGGCCCTCAGAGCCCGGCAAGCCCAGTGGAGTGTCACAAGCTTTTAGGACCAGGCCAAAGGGCGCCTTCTTTGTCTGCACAGCTGCCCAAACTCTCACCTTTCCACTCAGGCCGCCCTCTTACTTGCAGTGTGTGTGGAACGTGTCCATGCAGTATACCGCGCTGCACAGATAAGCATAGGTCTGGGCATCGTAGCTTCCTGCCAGGTGAGCGAAGTTCGCAGGCAGATGGGTCCCTGGGACACACGCGGAGATGCTCCTTCCCGGGTCACAGGCCGCCCACTGCCCCTGCCCCAGATCGGGGGCCGCAAAGCAGCCCTGTCTGAGTCCCCTGCCTCTAGAGGGAGTATTGGACCAACACTTGTAGAAAACGGGGTCCTTGCGGGCCACTCATTGGAGGGACACAAATAAATCTTTGCCGACTTTCTGCTGAAACTTACGAGCGTTCACACCTAAGCCTCTTACAAGGCCAGCTGTTTAGCTAAACATGAGCTCATGATCTAAATTTACACAATAATGAAGAAAGCAGCTACAAGGGGAGACAATCAGCCAAAACCATCAATACCTGAATTAGATTCCCAAGGCCATCCATCAGATGAAGGAATAATCGGGTGCAAGGCAGAAAATATACATAAAACTGGAAATGAAACAAGGCACAAGGATGTTTTCAAAGACTGGTAGGATCTCTAAAACATTTTTCAAGGACATGTCATTGATAAAGCTAAATACTCCAAGGTTGTGTAATACAACAGATTAATCATTGAGAAGAGTGAAATTATGCTGTTTTGAAAACTATGGCAGGTCAGATTTTCTGCCTAATTATATAAGAAGATTTCTCTAAAAAATACACTTTATTTCAAAGAGTTATTGGCTGTGAAATAAGTTAAGGGTATTTCAAATGGCTTGTCTGCAAAGAAAGGTGAGATGTAGGGAATCACAGAAAGTCGAGGGGAAAATAGGTCAATATATACATTGCTGTATGGTGAACTAAGCCTTAGGCCAGCAACAATGGAGAGGACCTGACCCTTAGACACGTACAAGTAAGCTGGAATCTTCAAAAGTTCAAATCTTTATAAGTAAAAAGATTTATTAAAATGAATAACCAAGTGTTTTAATTGACATCAGAAGATGAAAACAATAAACCCTGAGAACATAGAAAAAAGATAAATAAAGATATGAGCAGAACTTAATACAACAGAAAACGTATAAAATTCAGGTGATTTAGTAAGTCCAAAGAATCTTCTTTGAAAAGATTTAAAAGACACACTTTGATTAAGGAAAACCAAAACATAAGTAAAGAATATACAGAGAGAGTCAGGACAATGTTAGAGCAGACAATATATGAAATGCCAGTAAATTTGAACATTTCTGTCATGTGGACCATTTCCTAGCTCCTAAAGTTTACCAACACTGACACAAGAGGAAATCTTTTAAGGTCATCATGTCTGCCCTTGGCATTCTCGGAACGCACTGGCCTCCGAATGCAGCCTCTGTAGTCCATGGTAACCTGCGGAGAGGGGGCGGGGCTGAGGGAGGTTGGAACACTGCCCTCACTGAGGGAGTGGGTGTGGCCATCTCTGCTGTGACTGAACAAAGGGCAGGGGAGCAGGGGGCCCAGGGCAGGGCCCTCAGAGCCCGGCAGGCCCAGTGGAGTGTCACAAGCTTTTAGGCCCAGGCCAAAGGGCGCCTTCTTTGTCTGCACAGCTGCCCAAACTCTCACCTTTCCACTCAGGCCGCCCTCTTACTTAAAGTGTGTGTGGAACGTGTCCGCGCAGTACACCGCGCTGCAGAGATAAGCATAGTTCTGGGCATCGTAGCTTCCTGCCAGGTGACCGAAGTTCGCAGGCAGATGGGTCCAGGGACACATGCGGAGAGGCTCCTGCCCGGGTCACAGGCCGCCCACTGCCCCTGCCCCAGATCGGGGGCCGCAAATCAGCCCTGTCTGTGTCCCAAGCCTCTAGAGGGAGTATTGGACCAACACTTGTAGAAAACGGGGTCCTTGTGGGCCACTCATTGGAGGGACACAAATATATATTTGCCGACTTTCTGCTGAAACTTACGAGCGTTCACACCTAAGCCTCTTACAAGGTCAGCTGTTTAGCTAAACATGAGCTCATGATCTAAATTTACACAATAATGAAGAAAGCAGCTACAAGGGGAGACAATCAGCCAAAACCATCAATACCAGAATTAGATTCCTAAGACCATCCATCAGATGTAGGAATAATCGGGTGCAAGGCAGAAAATATACATAAAACTAGAACTGAAACAAGGCACAAGGATGTTTTCAAAGACTGCTAGGATCTCTAAAACATTTTTCAAGGACATGTCATTGATAAAGCTAAATACTCCAAGGTTGTGTAATACAACAGATTAATCATTGAGAAGAGTGAAATTATGCTGTTTTGAAAACTATGCCAGGTCAGATTTTCTGCCTAATTATATAAGAAGATTTCTCTGAAAAATAGACATTATTTCAACGACTTATTGGCTGTGAAATAAGTTAAGGGTATTTCAAATGGCTTGTCTGCGAAGAAAGGTGAGATGTAGGGAATCACAGAAAGTCGAGGGGAAAATACGTCAATATATACATTGCTGTATGGTGAACTAAGCCTTCGGCCTGCCAAAATGGAGAGGACCTGACCCTTAGACACGTACAAGTAAGCTGGAATCTTCAAAAGTTCAAATCTTTATAAGTAAAAAGATTTATTAAAATGAATAACCAAGTGTTTTAATTGACATCAGAAGATGAAAACAATAAACCCTGAAACATAGAAAAAAGATAAATAAAGATATAAGCAGAACTTAATACAACAGAAAACGTATAAAATTCAGGTGATTTACTAAGTCCAAAGAATCTTCTTTGAAAAGATTTAAAAGACACACTTTGATTAAGGAAAACCAAAACATAAGTAAAGAATATACAGAAAGAGTCAGGACAATGTTAGAGCAGAGAATATATGAAATGCCAGTAAATTTGAACATTTCTGTCAAGTGGACCATTTCCTAGCTCCTAAAGTTTACCAACACTGACACAAGAGGAAATCTTTTAAGGTCATCATGTCTGCCCTTGGCATTCTCGGAACGCCCTGGCCTCAGAATGCAGCCTCTGTAGTCCATGGTAACCTGCGGAGAGGTGGCGGTGCTGAGGGAGGTTGGAACACTGCCCTCACTGAGGGAGTGGGTGTGGCCATCTCTGCTGTGACTGAACTAATGGCAGGGGAGCAGGGGGCCCAGGGCATGGCCCTCAGAGCCCGGCAGGCCCAGTGGAGTGTCACAAGCTTTTAGCCCCAGGCCAAAGGGCGCCTTCTTTGTCTGCACAGCTGCCCAAACTCTCACCTTTCCACTCAGGCCTCCCTCATACTTGAAGTGTGTGTGGAATGTGTCCGCGCAGTACACCGCGCTGCACAGCTAAGCATAGGTCTTGGCATCGTAGCTTCCTGCCAGGTGACCGAAGTTCGCAGGCAGATGGGTCCCTGGGACACACGCGGAAAGGCTCCTGCCCGGGTCACAAGCCACCCACTGCCCCTGCCCCAGATCGGGGGCCGCAAAGCAGCCCTGTCTGAGTCCCCTGCCTCTAGAGGGAGTATTGGACCAACACTTGTAGAAAACGGGGTCCTTGCGGGCCACTCATTGGAGGGACACAAATAAATCTTTGCCGACTTTCTGCTGAAACTTACGAGCGTTTACACCTAAGCCTCTTACAAGGTCAGCTGTTTAGCTAAACATGAGCTCATGATCTAAATTTACACAATAATGAAGAAAGCAGCTACAAGGGGAGACAATCAGCCAAAACCATCAATACCTGAATTAGATTCCCAAGGCCATCCATCAGATGTAGGAATAATCGGGTGCAAGGCAGAAAATATACATAAAACTGGAACTGAAACAAGGCACAAGGATGTTTTCAAAGACTGGTAGGATCTCTAAAACATTTTTCAAGGACATGTCATTGATAAAGCTAAATACTCCAAGGTTGTGTAATACAACAGATTAATCATTGAGAAGAGTGAAATTATGCTGTTTTGAAAACTATGGCAGGTCAGATTTTCTGCCTAATTCTATAAGAAGATTTCTCTAAAACATACACATTATTTCAAAGAGTTATTGGCTGTGAAATAAGTTAAGGGTATTTCAAATGGCTTGTCTGCAAAGAAAGGTGAGATGTAGGGAATCACAGAAAGTCGAGGGGAAAATAGGTCAATATATACATTGCTGTATGGTGAACTAAGCCTTAGGCCAGCAACAATGGGGAGGACCTGACCCTTAGACACGTACAAGTAAGCTGGAATCTTCAAAATTTCAAATCTTTATAAGTAAAAAGATTTATTAAAATGAATAACCAAGTGTTTTAATTGACATCAGAAGATGAAAACAATAAACCCTGAGAACATAGAAAAAGGATAAATAAAGATATTAGCAGAACGTAATACAACAGAAAACGTATAAAATTCAGGTGATTTAGTAAGTCCAAAGAATCTTCTTTGAAAAGATTGAAAAGACACACTTTGATTAAGGAAAACCAAAACATAAGTAAAGAATATACAGAAAGAGTCAGGACAATGTTAGAGCAGAGAATATATGAAATGCCAGTAAATTTGAACATTTCTGTCAAGTGGACCATTTCCTAGCTCCTAAAGTTTACCAACACTGACACAAGAGGAAATCATTTAAGGTCATCATGTCTGCCCTTGGCATTCTTGGAACGCCCTGGCCTCAGAATGCAGCCTCTGTAGTCCATGGTAACCTGCGGATAGGGGGCGGGGCTGAGGGAGGTTGGAACACTGCCCTCACTGAGGGAGTGGGTGTGGCCATCTCTGCTGTGACTGAACAAAGGGCAGGGGAGCAGGGGGCCCAGGGCAGGGCCCTCAGAGCCCGGCAGGCCCAGTGGAGTGTCACAAGCTTTTAGGCCCAGGCCAAAGGGCGCCTTCTTTGTCTGCACAGCTGCCCAAACTCTCACCTTTCCACTCAGGCCGCCCTCTTACTTGAAGTGTGTGTGGAACGTGTCCATGCAGTATACCGCGCTGCACAGCTAAGCATAGGTCTGGGCATCGTAGCTTCCTGCCAGGTGACCGAAGTTCGCAGGCAGATGGGTCCCTGGGACACACGCGGAGAGGCTCCTGCCCGGGTCACAGGCCGACCACTGCCCCGCCCCAGATTGGGGGCCGCAAAGAAGCCCTGTCTGAGTCCCCTGCCTCTAGAGGGAGTATTGGACCAACACTTGTAGAAAACGGGGTCCTTGCGGGCCACTCATTGGAGGGACACAAATAAATCTTTGCCGACTTTCTGCTGAAACTTACGAGCGTTTACACCTAAGCCTCTTACAAGGTCAGCTGTTTAGCTAAACATGAGCTCATGATCTAAATTTACACAATAATGAAGAAAGCAGCTACAAGGGGAGACAATCAGCCAAAACCATCAATACCTGAATTAGATTCCCAAGGCCATCCATCAGATGAAGGAATAATCGGGTGCAAGGCAGAAAATATACATAAAACTGGAACTGAAACAAGGCACAAGGATGTTTTCAAAGACTGGTAGGATCTCTAAAACATTTTTCAAGGACATGTCATTGATAAAGCTAAATACTCCAAGGTTGTGTAATACAACAGATTAATCATTGAGAAGAGTGAAATTATGCTGTTTTGAAAACTATGGCCGGTCAGATTTTCTGCCTAATTCTATAAGAAGATTTCTCTAAAAAATACACTTTATTTCAAAGAGTTATTGGCTGTGAAATAAGTTAAGGGTATTTCAAATGGCTTGTCTGCAAAGAAAGGTGAGATGTAGGGAATCACAGAAAGTCGAGGGGAAAATAGGTCAATATATACATTGCTGTATGGTGAACTAAGCCTTAGGCCAGCAACAATGGAGAGGACCTGATCCTTAGACACGTACAAGTAAGCTGGAATCTTCAAAAGTTCAAATCTTTATAAGTACAAAGATTTATTAAAATGAATAACCAAGTGTTTTAATTGACATCAGAAGATGAAAACAATAAACCCTGAGAACATAGAAAAAAGATAAATAAAGATAGGAGCAGAACTTAATACAACAGAAAACGTATAAAATTCAGGTGATTTAGTAAGTCCAAAGAATCTTCTTTGAAAAGATTTAAAAGACACACTTTGATTAAGGAAAACCAAAACATAAGTAAAGAATATACAGACAGAGTCAGGACAATGTTAGAGCAGACAATATATGAAATGCCAGTAAATTTGAACATTTCTGTCAAGTGGACCATTTCCTAGCTCCTAAAGTTTACCAACACTGACACAAGAGGAAATCATTTAAGGTCATCATGTCTGCCCTTGGCATTCTTGGAACGCCCTGGCCTCAGAATGCAGCCTCTGTAGTCCATGGTAACCTGCGGAGAGGGGGCGGGGCTGAGGGAGGTTGGAACACTGCCCTCACTGAGGGAGTGGGTGTGGCCATCTCTGCTGTGACTGAACAAATGGCAGGGGAGCAAGGGGCCCAGGGCAGGGCCCTCAGAGCCCGGCAGGCCCAGTGGAGTGTCACAAGCTTTTAGGCCCAGGCCAAAGGGCGCCTTCTTTGTCTGCACAGCTGCCCAAACTCTCACCTTTCCACTCAGGCGGCCCTCTTACTTGAAGTGTGTGTGGAACGTGTCCGTGCAGTATACCGCACTGCACAGATAAGCATAGGTCTGGGCATCGTAGCTTCCTGCCAGGTGACCGAAGTTCGCAGGCAGATGGGTCCCTGGGACACACGCGGAGAGGCTCCTGCCAGGGTCACAGGCCGCCCACTGCCCCTGCCGCAGATCGGGGGCCGCAAAGCAGCCCTGTCTGAGTCCCCTGCCTCTAGAAGGAGTATTGGACCAACACTTGTAGAAAACGGGGTACTTGCGGGCCACTCATTGGAGGGACACAAATAAATCTTTGCCGACTTTCTGCTGAAACTTACGAGCGTTCACACCTAAGCCTCTTACAAGGTCAGCTGTTTAGCTAAACATGAGCTCATGATCTAAATTTACACAATAATGAAGAAAGCAGCTACAAGGGGAGACAATCAGCCAAAACCATCAATACCTGAATTGGATTCCCAAGGCCATCCATCAGATGAAGGAATAATCGGGTGCAAGGCAGAAAATATACATAAAACTGGAACTGAAACAAGGCACAAGGATGTTTTCAAAGACTGGTAGGATCTCTAAAACTTTTTTCAAGGACATGTCATTGATAAAGCTAAATACTCCAAGGTTGTGTAATACAACAGATTAATCATTGAGAAGAGTGAAATTATGCTGTTTTGAAAACTATGGCCGGTCAGATTTTCTGCCTAATTCTATAAGAAGATTTCTCTAAAAAATACACATTATTTCAAAGACTTCTTAGCTGTGAAATAAGTTAAGGGTATTTCAAATGGCTTGTCTGCAAAGAAAGGTGAGATGTAGGGAATCACAGAAAGTCGAGGGGAAAATAGGTCAATATATACATTGCTGTATGGTGAACTAAGCCTTAGGCCAGCAACAATGGAGAGGACCTGACCCTTAGACACGTACAAGTAAGCTGGAATCTTCAAAAGTTCAAATCTTTATAAGTAAAAAGATTTATTAAAATGAATAACCAAGTGTTTTAATTGACATCAGAAGATGAAAATAATAAACCCTGAGAACATAGAAAAAAGATAAATAAAGATATGAGCAGAACTTAATACAACAGAAAACGTATAAAACTGAGGTGATTTAGTAAGTCCAAAGAATCTTCTTTGAAAAGATTTAAAAGACACACTTTGATTAAGGAAAACCAAAACATAAGTAATGAATATACAGAAAGAGTCAGGACAATGTTAGAGCAGAGAATATATGAAATGCCAGTAAATTTGAACATTTCTGTAAAGTGGACCATTTCCTAGCTCCTAAAGTTTACCAACACTGACACAAGAGGATATCATTTAAGGTCATCATGTCTGCCCTTGGCATTCTCGGAACGCCCTGGCCTCAGAATGCAGCCTCTGTAGTCCATGGTAACCTGCGGAGAGGGGGCGGGGCTGAGGGAGGTTGGAACACTGCCCTCACTGAGGGAGTGGGTGTGGCCATCTCTGCTGTGACTGAACAAAGGGCAGGGGAGCAGGGGGCCCAGGGCAGGGCCCTCAGAGCCCGGCAGGCCCAGTGGATTGTCACAGTCTTTTAGGCCCAGGCCAAAGGGCGCCTTCTTTGTCTGCACAGCTGCCCAAAATCTCATCTTTCCACTCAGGCCGCCCTCTTACTTGAAGTGTGTGTGGAACGTGTCCGTGCAGTATACCGCGCTGCACAGCTAAGCATAGGTCTGGGCATCGTAGCTTCCTGCCAGGTGACCGAAGTTCGCAGGCAGATGGGTCCCTGGGAAACACGCGGAGAGGCTCCTGCCCGGGCCACAGGCCGCCCACAGCCCCTGACCCAGATCGGGGGCCGCAAAGCAACCCTGTCTGAGTCCCATGCCTCTAGAGGGAGTATTGGACCAACACTTGTAGAAAACGGGGTCCTTGCGGGCCACTCATTGGAGGGACACAAATAAATCTTTGCCGACTTTCTGCTGAAACTTACGAGCGTTCACACCTAAGCCTCTTACAAGGTCAGCTGTTTAGCTAAACATGAGCTCATGATCTAAATTTACACAATAATGAAGAAAGCAGCTACAAGGGGAGACAATCAGCCAAAACCATCAATACCAGAAGTAGATTCCTAAGACCATCCATCAGATGTAGGAATAATCGGGTGCAAGGCAGAAAATATACATAAAACTGGAACTGAAACAAGGCACAAGGATGTTTTCAAAGACTGGTAGGATCTCTAAAACATTTTTCAAGGACATGTCATTGATAAAGCTAAATACTCCAAGGTGGTGTAATACAACAGATTAATCATTGAGAAGAGTGAAATTATGCTGTTTTGAAAACTATGCCAGGTCAGATTTTCTGCCTAATTATATAAGAAGATGTCTCTAAAAAATACACATTATTTCAAAGACTTATTGGCTGTGAAATAAGTTAAGGGTATTTCAAATGGCTTGTCTGCAAAGAAAGGTGAGATGTAGGGAATCACAGAAAGTCGAGGGGAAAATAGGTCAATATATACATTGCTGTATGGTGAACTAAGCCTTAGGCCAGCAACAATGGAGAGGACCTGACCCTTAGACACGTACAAGTAAGCTGGAATCTTCAAAAGTTCAAATCTTTATAAGTAAAAAGATTTATTAAAATGAATAACCAAGTGTTTTAATTGACATCAGAAGATGAAAACAATAAACCCTGAGAACATAGAAAAAAGATAAATAAAGATATGAGCAGTACTTAATACAACAGAAAACGTATAAAATTCAGGTGATTTAGTAAGTCCAAAGAATCTTCTTTGAAAAGAATTAAAAGACACACTTTGATTAAGGAAAACCAAAACATAAGTAAAGAATATACAGAAAGAGTCAGGACAATGTTAGAGCAGAGAATATATGAAATGCCAGTAAATTTGAATATTCCTGTAAAGTGGACCATTTACTAGCTCCTAAAGTTTACCAACACTGACACAAGAGGAATTTTTTTAAGGTCATCATGTCTGCCCTTGGCATTCCCGGAACGCCCTGGCCTCAGAATGCAGCCTCTGTAGTCCATGGTAACCTGCGGAGAGGGGGCGGGGCTGAGGGAGTTTGGAACACTGCCCTCACTGAGGGAGTGGGTGTGGCCATCTCTGCTGTGACTGAACAAAGGGCAGGGGTGCAGGGGGCCCAGGGCAGGGCCCTCAGAGCCCGGCAAGCCCAGTGGAGTGTCACAAGCTTTTAGGACCAGGCCAAAGGGCGCCTTCTTTGTCTGCACAGCTGCCCAAACTCTCACCTTTCCACTCAGGCCGCCCTCTTACTTGCAGTGTGTGTGGAACGTGTCCATGCAGTATACCGCGCTGCACAGATAAGCATAGGTCTGGGCATCGTAGCTTCCTGCCAGGTGAGCGAAGTTCGCAGGCAGATGGGTCCCTGGGACACACGCGGAGATGCTCCTTCCCGGGTCACAGGCCGCCCACTGCCCCTGCCCCAGATCGGGGGCCGCAAAGCAGCCCTGTCTGAGTCCCCTGCCTCTAGAGGGAGTATTGGACCAACACTTGTAGAAAACGGGGTCCTTGCGGGCCACTCATTGGAGGGACACAAATAAATCTTTGCCGACTTTCTGCTGAAACTTACGAGCGTTCACACCTAAGCCTCTTACAAGGCCAGCTGTTTAGCTAAACATGAGCTCATGATCTAAATTTACACAATAATGAAGAAAGCAGCTACAAGGGGAGACAATCAGCCAAAACCATCAATACCTGAATTAGATTCCCAAGGCCATCCATCAGATGAAGGAATAATCGGGTGCAAGGCAGAAAATATACATAAAACTGGAACTGAAACAAGGCACAAGGATGTTTTCAAAGACTGGTAGGATCTCTAAAACATTTTTCAAGGACATGTCATTGATAAAGCTAAATACTCCAAGGTTGTGTAATACAACAGATTAATCATTGAGAAGAGTGAAATTATGCTGTTTTGAAAACTATGGCAGGTCAGATTTTCTGCCTAATTATATAAGAAGATTTCTCTAAAAAATACACTTTATTTCAAAGAGTTATTGGCTGTGAAATAAGTTAAGGGTATTTCAAATGGCTTGTCTGCAAAGAAAGGTGAGATGTAGGGAATCACAGAAAGTCGAGGGGAAAATAGGTCAATATATACATTGCTGTATGGTGAACTAAGCCTTAGGCCAGCAACAATGGAGAGGACCTGACCCTTAGACACGTACAAGTAAGCTGGAATCTTCAAAAGTTCAAATCTTTATAAGTAAAAAGATTTATTAAAATGAATAACCAAGTGTTTTAATTGACATCAGAAGATGAAAACAATAAACCCTGAGAACATAGAAAAAAGATAAATAAAGATATGAGCAGAACTTAATACAACAGAAAACGTATAAAATTCAGGTGATTTAGTAAGTCCAAAGAATCTTCTTTGAAAAGATTTAAAAGACACACTTTGATTAAGGAAAACCAAAACATAAGTAAAGAATATACAGAGAGAGTGAGGACAATGTTAGAGCAGACAATATATGAAATGCCAGTAAATTTGAACATTTCTGTCAAGTGGACCATTTCCTAGCTCCTAAAGTTTACCAACACTGACACAAGAGGAAATCTTTTAAGGTCATCATGTCTGCCCTTGGCATTCTCGGAACGCACTGGCCTCCGAATGCAGCCTCTGTAGTCCATGGTAACCTGCGGAGAGGGGGCGGGGCTGAGGGAGGTTGGAACACTGCCCTCACTGAGGGAGTGGGTGTGGCCATCTCTGCTGTGACTGAACAAAGGGCAGGGGAGCAGGGGGCCCAGGGCAGGGCCCTCAGAGCCCGGCAGGCCCAGTGGAGTGTCACAAGCTTTTAGGCCCAGGCCAAAGGCCGCCTTCTTTGTCTGCACAGCTGCCCAAACTCTCACCTTTCAAATCAGGCCGCCCTCTTACTTAAAGTGTGTGTGGAACGTGTCCGCGCAGTACACCGCGCTGCAGAGATAAGCATAGTTCTGGGCATCGTAGCTTCCTGCCAGGTGACCGAAGTTCGCAGGCAGATGAGTCCAGGGACACATGCGGAGAGGCTCCTGCCCGGGTCACAGGCCGCCCACTGCCCCTGCCCCAGATCGGGGGCCGCAAATCAGCCCTGTCTGTGTCCCAAGCCTCTAGAGGGAGTATTGGACCAACACTTGTAGAAAACGGGGTCCTTGTGGGCCACTCATTGGAGGGACACAAATATATATTTGCCGACTTTCTGCTGAAACTTACGAGCGTTCACACCTAAGCCTCTTACAAGGTCAGCTGTTTAGCTAAACATGAGCTCATGATCTAAATTTACACAATAATGAAGAAAGCAGCTACAAGGGGAGACAATCAGCCAAAACCATCAATACCAGAATTAGATTCCTAAGACCATCCATCAGATGTAGGAATAATCGGGTGCAAGGCAGAAAATATACATAAAACTAGAACTGAAACAAGGCACAAGGATGTTTTCAAAGACTGCTAGGATCTCTAAAACATTTTTCAAGGACATGTCATTGATAAAGCTAAATACTCCAAGGTTGTGTAATACAACAGATTAATCATTGAGAAGAGTGAAATTATGCTGTTTTGAAAACTATGCCAGGTCAGATTTTCTGCCTAATTATATAAGAAGATTTCTCTGAAAAATAGACATTATTTCAACGACTTATTGGCTGTGAAATAAGTTAAGGGTATTTCAAATGGCTTGTCTGCGAAGAAAGGTGAGATGTAGGGAATCACAGAAAGTCGAGGGGAAAATACGTCAATATATACATTGCTGTATGGTGAACTAAGCCTTCGGCCTGCCAAAATGGAGAGGACCTGACCCTTAGACACGTACAAGTAAGCTGGAATCTTCAAAAGTTCAAATCTTTATAAGTAAAAAGATTTATTAAAATGAATAACCAAGTGTTTTAATTGACATCAGAAGATGAAAACAATAAACCCTGAAACATAGAAAAAAGATAAATAAAGATATGAGCAGAACTTAATACAACAGAAAACGTATAAAATTCAGGTGATTTACTAAGTCCAAAGGATCTTCTTTGAAAAGATTGAAAAGACACACTTTGATTAAGGAAAACCAAAACATAAGTAAAGAATATACAGAAAGAGTCAGGACAATGTTAGAGCAGAGAATATATGAAATGCCAGTAAATTTGAACATTTCTGTCAAGTGGACCATTTCCTAGCTCCTAAAGTTTACCAACACTGACACAAGAGGAAATCTTTTAAGGTCATCATGTCTGCCCTTGGCATTCTCGGAACGCCCTGGCCTCAGAATGCAGCCTCTGTAGTCCATGGTAACCTGCGGAGAGGTGGCGGTGCTGAGGGAGGTTGGAACACTGCCCTCACTGAGGGAGTGGGTGTGGCCATCTCTGCTGTGACTGAACTAATGGCAGGGGAGCAGGGGGCCCAGGGCATGGCCCTCAGAGCCCGGCAGGCCCAGTGGAGTGTCACAAGCTTTTAGCCCCAGGCCAAAGGGCGCCTTCTTTGTCTGCACAGCTGCCCAAACTCTCACCTTTCCACTCAGGCCTCCCTCATACTTGAAGTGTGTTTGGAATGTGTCCGCGCAGTACACCGCGCTGCACAGCTAAGCATAAGTCTTGGCATCGTAGCTTCCTGCCAGGTGACCGAAGTTCGCAGGCAGATGGGTCCCTGGGACACACGCGGAGAGGCTCCTGCCCGGGTCACAGGCCGCCCACTGCCCCTGCCCCAGATCGGGGGCCGCAAAGCAGCCCTGTCTGAGTCCCCTGCCTCTAGAGGGAGTATTGGACCAACACTTGTAGAAAACGGGGTCCTTGCGGGCCACTCATTGGAGGGACACAAATAAATCTTTGTCGACTTTCTGCTGAAACTTACGAGCGTTTACACCTAAGCCTCTTACAAGGTCAGCTGTTTAGCTAAACATGAGCTCATGATCTAAATTTACACAATAATGAAGAAAGCAGCTACAAGGGGAGACAATCAGCCAAAACCATCAATACCTGAATTAGATTCCCAAGGCCATCCATCAGATGTAGGAATAATCGGGTGCAAGGCAGAAAATATACATAAAACTGGAACTGAAACAAGGCACAAGGATGTTTTCAAAGACTGGTAGGATCTCTAAAACATTTTTCAAGGACATGTCATTGATAAAGCTAAATACTCCAAGGTTGTGTAATACAACAGATTAATCATTGAGAAGAGTGAAATTATGCTGTTTTGAAAACTATGGCAGGTCAGATTTTCTGCCTAATTCTATAAGAAGATTTCTCTAAAACATACACATTATTTCAAAGAGTTATTGGCTGTGAAATAAGTTAAGGGTATTTCAAATGGCTTGTCTGCAAAGAAAGGTGAGATGTAGGGGATCACAGAAAGTCGAGGGGAAAATAGGTCAATATATACATTGCTGTATGGTGAACTAAGCCTTAGGCCAGCAACAATGGGGAGGACCTGACCCTTAGACACGTACAAGTAAGCTGGAATCTTCAAAATTTCAAATCTTTATAAGTAAAAAGATTTATTAAAATGAATAACCAAGTGTTTTAATTGACATCAGAAGATGAAAACAATAAACCCTGAGAACATAGAAAAAGGATAAATAAAGATATTAGCAGAACGTAATACAACAGAAAACGTATAAAATTCAGGTGATTTAGTAAGTCCAAAGAATCTTCTTTGAAAAGATTGAAAAGACACACTTTGATTAAGGAAAACCAAAACATAAGTAAAGAATATACAGAAAGAGTCAGGACAATGTTAGAGCAGAGAATATATGAAATGCCAGTAAATTTGAACATTTCTGTCAAGTGGACCATTTCCTAGCTCCTAAAGTTTACCAACACTGACACAAGAGGAAATCATTTAAGGTCATCATGTCTGCCCTTGGCATTCTTGGAACGCCCTGGCCTCAGAATGCAGCCTCTGTAGTCCATGGTAACCTGCGGATAGGGGGCGGGGCTGAGGGAGGTTGGAACACTGCCCTCACTGAGGGAGTGGGTGTGGCCATCTCTGCTGTGACTGAACAAAGGGCAGGGGAGCAGGGGGCCCAGGGCAGGGCCCTCAGAGCCCGGCAGGCCCAGTGGAGTGTCACAAGCTTTTAGGCCCAGGCCAAAGGCCGCCTTCTTTGTCTGCACAGCTGCCCAAACTCTCACCTTTCAAATCAGGCCGCCCTCTTACTTAAAGTGTGTGTGGAACGTGTCCGCGCAGTACACCGCGCTGCAGAGATAAGCATAGTTCTGGGCATCGTAGCTTCCTGCCAGGTGACCGAAGTTCGCAGGCAGATGGGTCCAGGGACACATGCGGAGAGGCTCCTGCCCTGGTCACAGGCCGCCCACTGCCCCTGCCCCAGATCGGGGGCCGCAAAGCAGCCCTGTCTGAGTCCCCTGCCTCTAGAGGGAGTATTGGACCAACACTTGTAGAAAACGGGGTCCTTGCGGGCCACTCATTGGAGGGACACAAGTAAATCTTTGCCGACTTTCTGCTGAAACTTACGAGCGTTCACACCTAAGCCTCTTACAAGGTCAGCTGTTTAGCTAAACATGAGCTCATGATCTAAATTTACACAATAATGAAGAAAGCAGCTACAAGGGGAGACAATCAGCCAAAACCATCAATACCAGAAGTAGATTCCTAAGACCATCCATCAGATGTAGGAATAATCGGGTGCAAGGCAGAAAATATACATAAAACTGGAACTGAAACAAGGCACAAGGATGTTTTCAAAGACTGGTAGGATCTCTAAAACATTTTTCAAGGACATGTCATTGATAAAGCTAAATACTCCAAGGTGGTGTAATACAACAGATTAATCATTGAGAAGAGTGAAATTATGCTGTTTTGAAAACTATGCCAGGTCAGATTTTCTGCCTAATTATATAAGAAGATGTCTCTAAAAAATACACATTATTTCAAAGACTTATTGGCTGTGAAATAAGTTAAGGGTATTTCAAATGGCTTGTCTGCAAAGAAAGGTGAGATGTAGGGAATCACAGAAAGTCGAGGGGAAAATAGGTCAATATATACATTGCTGTATGGTGAACTAAGCCTTAGGCCAGCAACAATGGAGAGGACCTGACCCTTAGACACGTACAAGTAAGCTGGAATCTTCAAAAGTTCAAATCTTTATAAGTAAAAAGATTTATTAAAATGAATAACCAAGTGTTTTAATTGACATCAGAAGATGAAAACAATAAACCCTGAGAACATAGAAAAAAGATAAATAAAGATATGAGCAGTACTTAATACAACAGAAAACGTATAAAATTCAGGTGATTTAGTAAGTCCAAAGAATCTTCTTTGAAAAGAATTAAAAGACACACTTTGATTAAGGAAAACCAAAACATAAGTAAAGAATATACAGAAAGAGTCAGGACAATGTTAGAGCAGAGAATATATGAAATGCCAGTAAATTTGAATATTTCTGTAAAGTGGACCATTTACTAGCTCCTAAAGTTTACCAACACTGACACAAGAGGAATATTTTTAAGGTCATCATGTCTGCCCTTGGCATTCCCGGAACGCCCTGGCCTCAGAATGCAGCCTCTGTAGTCCATGGTAACCTGCGGAGAGGGGGCGGGGCTGAGGGAGTTTGGAACACTGCCCTCACTGAGGGAGTGGGTGTGGCCATCTCTGCTGTGACTGAACAAAGGGCAGGGGTGCAGGGGGCCCAGGGCAGGGCCCTCAGAGCCCGGCAAGCCCAGTGGAGTGTCACAAGCTTTTAGGACCAGGCCAAAGGGCGCCTTCTTTGTCTGCACAGCTGCCCAAACTCTCACCTTTCCACTCAGGCCGCCCTCTTACTTGCAGTGTGTGTGGAACGTGTCCATGCAGTATACCGCGCTGCACAGATAAGCATAGGTCTGGGCATCGTAGCTTCCTGCCAGGTGAGCGAAGTTCGCAGGCAGATGGGTCCCTGGGACACACGCGGAGATGCTCCTTCCCGGGTCACAGGCCGCCCACTGCCCCTGCCCCAGATCGGGGGCCGCAAAGCAGCCCTGTCTGAGTCCCCTGCCTCTAGAGGGAGTATTGGACCAACACTTGTAGAAAACGGGGTCCTTGCGGGCCACTCATTGGAGGGACACAAATAAATCTTTGCCGACTTTCTGCTGAAACTTACGAGCGTTCACACCTAAGCCTCTTACAAGGCCAGCTGTTTAGCTAAACATGAGCTCATGATCTAAATTTACACAATAATGAAGAAAGCAGCTACAAGGGGAGACAATCAGCCAAAACCATCAATACCTGAATTAGATTCCCAAGGCCATCCATCAGATGAAGGAATAATCGGGTGCAAGGCAGAAAATATACATAAAACTGGAAATGAAACAAGGCACAAGGATGTTTTCAAAGACTGGTAGGATCTCTAAAACATTTTTCAAGGACATGTCATTGATAAAGCTAAATACTCCAAGGTTGTGTAATACAACAGATTAATCATTGAGAAGAGTGAAATTATGCTGTTTTGAAAACTATGGCAGGTCAGATTTTCTGCCTAATTATATAAGAAGATTTCTCTAAAAAATACACTTTATTTCAAAGAGTTATTGGCTGTGAAATAAGTTAAGGGTATTTCAAATGGCTTGTCTGCAAAGAAAGGTGAGATGTAGGGAATCACAGAAAGTCGAGGGGAAAATAGGTCAATATATACATTGCTGTATGGTGAACTAAGCCTTAGGCCAGCAACAATGGAGAGGACCTGACCCTTAGACACGTACAAGTAAGCTGGAATCTTCAAAAGTTCAAATCTTTATAAGTAAAAAGATTTATTAAAATGAATAACCAAGTGTTTTAATTGACATCAGAAGATGAAAACAATAAACCCTGAGAACATAGAAAAAAGATAAATAAAGATATGAGCAGAACTTAATACAACAGAAAACGTATAAAATTCAGGTGATTTAGTAAGTCCAAAGAATCTTCTTTGAAAAGATTTAAAAGACACACTTTGATTAAGGAAAACCAAAACATAAGTAAAGAATATACAGAGAGAGTCAGGACAATGTTAGAGCAGACAATATATGAAATGCCAGTAAATTTGAACATTTCTGTCATGTGGACCATTTCCTAGCTCCTAAAGTTTACCAACACTGACACAAGAGGAAATCTTTTAAGGTCATCATGTCTGCCCTTGGCATTCTCGGAACGCACTGGCCTCCGAATGCAGCCTCTGTAGTCCATGGTAACCTGCGGAGAGGGGGCGGGGCTGAGGGAGGTTGGAACACTGCCCTCACTGAGGGAGTGGGTGTGGCCATCTCTGCTGTGACTGAACAAAGTGCAGGGGAGCAGGGGGCCCAGGGCAGGGCCCTCAGAGCCCGGCAGGCCCAGTGGAGTGTCACAAGCTTTTAGGCCCAGGCCAAAGGGCGCCTTCTTTGTCTGCACAGCTGCCCAAACTCTCACCTTTCCACTCAGGCCGCCCTCTTACTTAAAGTGTGTGTGGAACGTGTCCGCGCAGTACACCGCGCTGCAGAGATAAGCATAGTTCTGGGCATCGTAGCTTCCTGCCAGGTGACCGAAGTTCGCAGGCAGATGGGTCCAGGGACACATGCGGAGAGGCTCCTGCCCGGGTCACAGGCCGCCCACTGCCCCTGCCCCAGATCGGGGGCCGCAAATCAGCCCTGTCTGTGTCCCAAGCCTCTAGAGGGAGTATTGGACCAACACTTGTAGAAAACGGGGTCCTTGTGGGCCACTCATTGGAGGGACACAAATATATATTTGCCGACTTTCTGCTGAAACTTACGAGCGTTCACACCTAAGCCTCTTACAAGGTCAGCTGTTTAGCTAAACATGAGCTCATGATCTAAATTTACACAATAATGAAGAAAGCAGCTACAAGGGGAGACAATCAGCCAAAACCATCAATACCAGAATTAGATTCCTAAGACCATCCATCAGATGTAGGAATAATCGGGTGCAAGGCAGAAAATATACATAAAACTAGAACTGAAACAAGGCACAAGGATGTTTTCAAAGACTGCTAGGATCTCTAAAACATTTTTCAAGGACATGTCATTGATAAAGCTAAATACTCCAAGGTTGTGTAATACAACAGATTAATCATTGAGAAGAGTGAAATTATGCTGTTTTGAAAACTATGCCAGGTCAGATTTTCTGCCTAATTATATAAGAAGATTTCTCTGAAAAATAGACATTATTTCAACGACTTATTGGCTGTGAAATAAGTTAAGGGTATTTCAAATGGCTTGTCTGCGAAGAAAGGTGAGATGTAGGGAATCACAGAAAGTCGAGGGGAAAATACGTCAATATATACATTGCTGTATGGTGAACTAAGCCTTCGGCCTGCCAAAATGGAGAGGACCTGACCCTTAGACACGTACAAGTAAGCTGGAATCTTCAAAAGTTCAAATCTTTATAAGTAAAAAGATTTATTAAAATGAATAACCAAGTGTTTTAATTGACATCAGAAGATGAAAACAATAAACCCTGAAACATAGAAAAAAGATAAATAAAGATATAAGCAGAACTTAATACAACAGAAAACGTATAAAATTCAGGTGATTTACTAAGTCCAAAGAATCTTCTTTGAAAAGATTTAAAAGACACACTTTGATTAAGGAAAACCAAAACATAAATAAAGAATATACAGAAAGAGTCAGGACAATGTTAGAGCAGAGAATATATGAAATGCCAGTAAATTTGAACATTTCTGTCAAGTGGACCATTTCCTAGCTCCTAAAGTTTACCAACACTGACACAAGAGGAAATCTTTTAAGGTCATCATGTCTGCCCTTGGCATTCTCGGAACGCCCTGGCCTCAGAATGCAGCCTCTGTAGTCCATGGTAACCTGCGGAGAGGTGGCGGTGCTGAGGGAGGTTGGAACACTGCCCTCACTGAGGGAGTGGGTGTGGCCATCTCTGCTGTGACTGAACTAATGGCAGGGGAGCAGGGGGCCCAGGGCATGGCCCTCAGAGCCCGGCAGGCCCAGTGGAGTGTCACAAGCTTTTAGCCCCAGGCCAAAGGGCGCCTTCTTTGTCTGCACAGCTGCCCAAACTCTCACCTTTCCACTCAGGCCTCCCTCATACTTGAAGTGTGTGTGGAATGTGTCCGCGCAGTACACCGCGCTGCACAGCTAAGCATAGGTCTTGGCATCGTAGCTTCCTGCCAGGTGACCGAAGTTCGCAGGCAGATGGGTCCCTGGGACACACGCGGAAAGGCTCCTGCCCGGGTCACAAGCCACCCACTGCCCCTGCCCCAGATCGGGGGCCGCAAAGCAGCCCTGTCTGAGTCCCCTGCCTCTAGAGGGAGTATTGGACCAACACTTGTAGAAAACGGGGTCCTTGCGGGCCACTCATTGGAGGGACACAAATAAATCTTTGCCGACTTTCTGCTGAAACTTACGAGCGTTTACACCTAAGCCTCTTACAAGGTCAGCTGTTTAGCTAAACATGAGCTCATGATCTAAATTTACACAATAATGAAGAAAGCAGCTACAAGGGGAGACAATCAGCCAAAACCATCAATACCTGAATTAGATTCCCAAGGCCATCCATCAGATGTAGGAATAATCGGGTGCAAGGCAGAAAATATACATAAAACTGGAACTGAAACAAGGCACAAGGATGTTTTCAAAGACTGGTAGGATCTCTAAAACATTTTTCAAGGACATGTCATTGATAAAGCTAAATACTCCAAGGTTGTGTAATACAACAGATTAATCATTGAGAAGAGTGAAATTATGCTGTTTTGAAAACTATGGCAGGTCAGATTTTCTGCCTAATTCTATAAGAAGATTTCTCTAAAACATACACATTATTTCAAAGAGTTATTGGCTGTGAAATAAGTTAAGGGTATTTCAAATGGCTTGTCTGCAAAGAAAGGTGAGATGTAGGGAATCACAGAAAGTCGAGGGGAAAATAGGTCAATATATACATTGCTGTATGGTGAACTAAGCCTTAGGCCAGCAACAATGGGGAGGACCTGACCCTTAGACACGTACAAGTAAGCTGGAATCTTCAAAATTTCAAATCTTTATAAGTAAAAAGATTTATTAAAATGAATAACCAAGTGTTTTAATTGACATCAGAAGATGAAAACAATAAACCCTGAGAACATAGAAAAAGGATAAATAAAGATATTAGCAGAACGTAATACAACAGAAAACGTATAAAATTCAGGTGATTTAGTAAGTCCAAAGAATCTTCTTTGAAAAGATTGAAAAGACACACTTTGATTAAGGAAAACCAAAACATAAGTAAAGAATATACAGAAAGAGTCAGGACAATGTTAGAGCAGAGAATATATGAAATGCCAGTAAATTTGAACATTTCTGTCAAGTGGACCATTTCCTAGCTCCTAAAGTTTACCAACACTGACACAAGAGGAAATCATTTAAGGTCATCATGTCTGCCCTTGGCATTCTTGGAACGCCCTGGCCTCAGAATGCAGCCTCTGTAGTCCATGGTAACCTGCGGATAGGGGGCGGGGCTGAGGGAGGTTGGAACACTGCCCTCACTGAGGGAGTGGGTGTGGCCATCTCTGCTGTGACTGAACAAAGGGCAGGGGAGCAGGGGGCCCAGGGCAGGGCCCTCAGAGCCCGGCAGGCCCAGTGGAGTGTCACAAGCTTTTAGGCCCAGGCCAAAGGGCGCCTTCTTTGTCTGCACAGCTGCCCAAACTCTCACCTTTCCACTCAGGCCGCCCTCTTACTTGAAGTGTGTGTGGAACGTGTCCATGCAGTATACCGCGCTGCACAGCTAAGCATAGGTCTGGGCATCGTAGCTTCCTGCCAGGTGACCGAAGTTCGCAGGCAGATGGGTCCCTGGGACACACGCGGAGAGGCTCCTGCCCGGGTCACAGGCCGACCACTGCCCCGCCCCAGATTGGGGGCCGCAAAGAAGCCCTGTCTGAGTCCCCTGCCTCTAGAGGGAGTATTGGACCAACACTTGTAGAAAACGGGGTCCTTGCGGGCCACTCATTGGAGGGACACAAATAAATCTTTGCCGACTTTCTGCTGAAACTTACGAGCGTTTACACCTAAGCCTCTTACAAGGTCAGCTGTTTAGCTAAACATGAGCTCATGATCTAAATTTACACAATAATGAAGAAAGCAGCTACAAGGGGAGACAATCAGCCAAAACCATCAATACCTGAATTAGATTCCCAAGGCCATCCATCAGATGAAGGAATAATCGGGTGCAAGGCAGAAAATATACATAAAACTGGAACTGAAACAAGGCACAAGGATGTTTTCAAAGACTGGTAGGATCTCTAAAACATTTTTCAAGGACATGTCATTGATAAAGCTAAATACTCCAAGGTTGTGTAATACAACAGATTAATCATTGAGAAGAGTGAAATTATGCTGTTTTGAAAACTATGGCCGGTCAGATTTTCTGCCTAATTCTATAAGAAGATTTCTCTAAAAAATACACTTTATTTCAAAGAGTTATTGGCTGTGAAATAAGTTAAGGGTATTTCAAATGGCTTGTCTGCAAAGAAAGGTGAGATGTAGGGAATCACAGAAAGTCGAGGGGAAAATAGGTCAATATATACATTGCTGTATGGTGAACTAAGCCTTAGGCCAGCAACAATGGAGAGGACCTGATCCTTAGACACGTACAAGTAAGCTGGAATCTTCAAAAGTTCAAATCTTTATAAGTACAAAGATTTATTAAAATGAATAACCAAGTGTTTTAATTGACATCAGAAGATGAAAACAATAAACCCTGAGAACATAGAAAAAAGATAAATAAAGATAGGAGCAGAACTTAATACAACAGAAAACGTATAAAATTCAGGTGATTTAGTAAGTCCAAAGAATCTTCTTTGAAAAGATTTAAAAGACACACTTTGATTAAGGAAAACCAAAACATAAGTAAAGAATATACAGAAAGAGTCAGGACAATGTTAGAGCAGACAATATATGAAATGCCAGTAAATTTGAACATTTCTGTCAAGTGGACCATTTCCTAGCTCCTAAAGTTTACCAACACTGACACAAGAGGAAATCATTTAAGGTCATCATGTCTGCCCTTGGCATTCTTGGAACGCCCTGGCCTCAGAATGCAGCCTCTGTAGTCCATGGTAACCTGCGGAGAGGGGGCGGGGCTGAGGGAGGTTGGAACACTGCCCTCACTGAGGGAGTGGGTGTGGCCATCTCTGCTGTGACTGAACAAATGGCAGGGGAGCAAGGGGCCCAGGGCAGGGCCCTCAGAGCCCGGCAGGCCCAGTGGAGTGTCACAAGCTTTTAGGCCCAGGCCAAAGGGCGCCTTCTTTGTCTGCACAGCTGCCCAAACTCTCACCTTTCCACTCAGGCGGCCCTCTTACTTGAAGTGTGTGTGGAACGTGTCCGTGCAGTATACCGCACTGCACAGATAAGCATAGGTCTGGGCATCGTAGCTTCCTGCCAGGTGACCGAAGTTCGCAGGCAGATGGGTCCCTGGGACACACGCGGAGAGGCTCCTGCCAGGGTCACAGGCCGCCCACTGCCCCTGCCGCAGATCGGGGGCCGCAAAGCAGCCCTGTCTGAGTCCCCTGCCTCTAGAAGGAGTATTGGACCAACACTTGTAGAAAACGGGGTACTTGCGGGCCACTCATTGGAGGGACACAAATAAATCTTTGCCGACTTTCTGCTGAAACTTACGAGCGTTCACACCTAAGCCTCTTACAAGGTCAGCTGTTTAGCTAAACATGAGCTCATGATCTAAATTTACACAATAATGAATAAAGCAGCTACAAGGGGAGACAATCAGCCAAAACCATCAATACCTGAATTGGATTCCCAAGGCCATCCATCAGATGAAGGAATAATCGGGTGCAAGGCAGAAAATATACATAAAACTGGAACTGAAACAAGGCACAAGGATGTTTTCAAAGACTGGTAGGATCTCTAAAACTTTTTTCAAGGACATGTCATTGATAAAGCTAAATACTCCAAGGTTGTGTAATACAACAGATTAATCATTGAGAAGAGTGAAATTATGCTGTTTTGAAAACTATGGCCGGTCAGATTTTCTGCCTAATTCTATAAGAAGATTTCTCTAAAAAATACACATTATTTCAAAGACTTCTTAGCTGTGAAATAAGTTAAGGGTATTTCAAATGGCTTGTCTGCAAAGAAAGGTGAGATGTAGGGAATCACAGAAAGTCGAGGGGAAAATAGGTCAATATATACATTGCTGTATGGTGAACTAAGCCTTAGGCCAGCAACAATGGAGAGGACCTGACCCTTAGACACGTACAAGTAAGCTGGAATCTTCAAAAGTTCAAATCTTTATAAGTAAAAAGATTTATTAAAATGAATAACCAAGTGTTTTAATTGACATCAGAAGATGAAAATAATAAACCCTGAGAACATAGAAAAAAGATAAATAAAGATATGAGCAGAACTTAATACAACAGAAAACGTATAAAACTGAGGTGATTTAGTAAGTCCAAAGAATCTTCTTTGAAAAGATTTAAAAGACACACTTTGATTAAGGAAAACCAAAACATAAGTAAAGAATATACAGAAAGAGTCAGGACAATGTTAGAGCAGAGAATATATGAAATGCCAGTAAATTTGAACATTTCTGTAAAGTGGACCATTTCCTAGCTCCTAAAGTTTACCAACACTGACACAAGAGGATATCATTTAAGGTCATCATGTCTGCCCTTGGCATTCTCGGAACGCCCTGGCCTCAGAATGCAGCCTCTGTAGTCCATGGTAACCTGCGGAGAGGGGGCGGGGCTGAGGGAGGTTGGAACACTGCCCTCACTGAGGGAGTGGGTGTGGCCATCTCTGCTGTGACTGAACAAAGGGCAGGGGAGCAGGGGGCCCAGGGCAGGGCCCTCAGAGCCCGGCAGGCCCAGTGGATTGTCACAGTCTTTTAGGCCCAGGCCAAAGGGCGCCTTCTTTGTCTGCACAGCTGCCCAAAATCTCATCTTTCCACTCAGGCCGCCCTCTTACTTGAAGTGTGTGTGGAACGTGTCCGTGCAGTATACCGCGCTGCACAGCTAAGCATAGGTCTGGGCATCGTAGCTTCCTGCCAGGTGACCGAAGTTCGCAGGCAGATGGGTCCCTGGGAAACACGCGGAGAGGCTCCTGCCCGGGCCACAGGCCGCCCACAGCCCCTGACCCAGATCGGGGGCCGCAAAGCAACCCTGTCTGAGTCCCATGCCTCTAGAGGGAGTATTGGACCAACACTTGTAGAAAACGGGGTCCTTGCGGGCCACTCATTGGAGGGACACAAATAAATCTTTGCCGACTTTCTGCTGAAACTTACGAGCGTTCACACCTAAGCCTCTTACAAGGTCAGCTGTTTAGCTAAACATGAGCTCATGATCTAAATTTACACAATAATGAAGAAAGCAGCTACAAGGGGAGACAATCAGCCAAAACCATCAATACCAGAAGTAGATTCCTAAGACCATCCATCAGATGTAGGAATAATCGGGTGCAAGGCAGAAAATATACATAAAACTGGAACTGAAACAAGGCACAAGGATGTTTTCAAAGACTGGTAGGATCTCTAAAACATTTTTCAAGGACATGTCATTGATAAAGCTAAATACTCCAAGGTGGTGTAATACAACAGATTAATCATTGAGAAGAGTGAAATTATGCTGTTTTGAAAACTATGCCAGGTCAGATTTTCTGCCTAATTATATAAGAAGATGTCTCTAAAAAATACACATTATTTCAAAGACTTATTGGCTGTGAAATAAGTTAAGGGTATTTCAAATGGCTTGTCTGCAAAGAAAGGTGAGATGTAGGGAATCACAGAAAGTCGAGGGGAAAATAGGTCAATATATACATTGCTGTATGGTGAACTAAGCCTTAGGCCAGCAACAATGGAGAGGACCTGACCCTTAGACACGTACAAGTAAGCTGGAATCTTCAAAAGTTCAAATCTTTATAAGTAAAAAGATTTATTAAAATGAATAACCAAGTGTTTTAATTGACATCAGAAGATGAAAACAATAAACCCTGAGAACATAGAAAAAAGATAAATAAAGATATGAGCAGTACTTAATACAACAGAAAACGTATAAAATTCAGGTGATTTAGTAAGTCCAAAGAATCTTCTTTGAAAAGAATTAAAAGACACACTTTGATTAAGGAAAACCAAAACATAAGTAAAGAATATACAGAAAGAGTCAGGACAATGTTAGAGCAGAGAATATATGAAATGCCAGTAAATTTGAATATTCCTGTAAAGTGGACCATTTACTAGCTCCTAAAGTTTACCAACACTGACACAAGAGGAATTTTTTTAAGGTCATCATGTCTGCCCTTGGCATTCCCGGAACGCCCTGGCCTCAGAATGCAGCCTCTGTAGTCCATGGTAACCTGCGGAGAGGGGGCGGGGCTGAGGGAGTTTGGAACACTGCCCTCACTGAGGGAGTGGGTGTGGCCATCTCTGCTGTGACTGAACAAAGGGCAGGGGTGCAGGGGGCCCAGGGCAGGGCCCTCAGAGCCCGGCAAGCCCAGTGGAGTGTCACAAGCTTTTAGGACCAGGCCAAAGGGCGCCTTCTTTGTCTGCACAGCTGCCCAAACTCTCACCTTTCCACTCAGGCCGCCCTCTTACTTGCAGTGTGTGTGGAACGTGTCCATGCAGTATACCGCGCTGCACAGATAAGCATAGGTCTGGGCATCGTAGCTTCCTGCCAGGTGAGCGAAGTTCGCAGGCAGATGGGTCCCTGGGACACACGCGGAGATGCTCCTTCCCGGGTCACAGGCCGCCCACTGCCCCTGCCCCAGATCGGGGGCCGCAAAGCAGCCCTGTCTGAGTCCCCTGCCTCTAGAGGGAGTATTGGACCAACACTTGTAGAAAACGGGGTCCTTGCGGGCCACTCATTGGAGGGACACAAATAAATCTTTGCCGACTTTCTGCTGAAACTTACGAGCGTTCACACCTAAGCCTCTTACAAGGCCAGCTGTTTAGCTAAACATGAGCTCATGATCTAAATTTACACAATAATGAAGAAAGCAGCTACAAGGGGAGACAATCAGCCAAAACCATCAATACCTGAATTAGATTCCCAAGGCCATCCATCAGATGAAGGAATAATCGGGTGCAAGGCAGAAAATATACATAAAACTGGAACTGAAACAAGGCACAAGGATGTTTTCAAAGACTGGTAGGATCTCTAAAACATTTTTCAAGGACATGTCATTGATAAAGCTAAATACTCCAAGGTTGTGTAATACAACAGATTAATCATTGAGAAGAGTGAAATTATGCTGTTTTGAAAACTATGGCAGGTCAGATTTTCTGCCTAATTATATAAGAAGATTTCTCTAAAAAATACACTTTATTTCAAAGAGTTATTGGCTGTGAAATAAGTTAAGGGTATTTCAAATGGCTTGTCTGCAAAGAAAGGTGAGATGTAGGGAATCACAGAAAGTCGAGGGGAAAATAGGTCAATATATACATTGCTGTATGGTGAACTAAGCCTTAGGCCAGCAACAATGGAGAGGACCTGACCCTTAGACACGTACAAGTAAGCTGGAATCTTCAAAAGTTCAAATCTTTATAAGTAAAAAGATTTATTAAAATGAATAACCAAGTGTTTTAATTGACATCAGAAGATGAAAACAATAAACCCTGAGAACATAGAAAAAAGATAAATAAAGATATGAGCAGAACTTAATACAACAGAAAACGTATAAAATTCAGGTGATTTAGTAAGTCCAAAGAATCTTCTTTGAAAAGATTTAAAAGACACACTTTGATTAAGGAAAACCAAAACATAAGTAAAGAATATACAGAGAGAGTGAGGACAATGTTAGAGCAGACAATATATGAAATGCCAGTAAATTTGAACATTTCTGTCAAGTGGACCATTTCCTAGCTCCTAAAGTTTACCAACACTGACACAAGAGGAAATCTTTTAAGGTCATCATGTCTGCCCTTGGCATTCTCGGAACGCACTGGCCTCCGAATGCAGCCTCTGTAGTCCATGGTAACCTGCGGAGAGGGGGCGGGGCTGAGGGAGGTTGGAACACTGCCCTCACTGAGGGAGTGGGTGTGGCCATCTCTGCTGTGACTGAACAAAGGGCAGGGGAGCAGGGGGCCCAGGGCAGGGCCCTCAGAGCCCGGCAGGCCCAGTGGAGTGTCACAAGCTTTTAGGCCCAGGCCAAAGGCCGCCTTCTTTGTCTGCACAGCTGCCCAAACTCTCACCTTTCAAATCAGGCCGCCCTCTTACTTAAAGTGTGTGTGGAACGTGTCCGCGCAGTACACCGCGCTGCAGAGATAAGCATAGTTCTGGGCATCGTAGCTTCCTGCCAGGTGACCGAAGTTCGCAGGCAGATGAGTCCAGGGACACATGCGGAGAGGCTCCTGCCCGGGTCACAGGCCGCCCACTGCCCCTGCCCCAGATCGGGGGCCGCAAATCAGCCCTGTCTGTGTCCCAAGCCTCTAGAGGGAGTATTGGACCAACACTTGTAGAAAACGGGGTCCTTGTGGGCCACTCATTGGAGGGACACAAATATATATTTGCCGACTTTCTGCTGAAACTTACGAGCGTTCACACCTAAGCCTCTTACAAGGTCAGCTGTTTAGCTAAACATGAGCTCATGATCTAAATTTACACAATAATGAAGAAAGCAGCTACAAGGGGAGACAATCAGCCAAAACCATCAATACCAGAATTAGATTCCTAAGACCATCCATCAGATGTAGGAATAATCGGGTGCAAGGCAGAAAATATACATAAAACTAGAACTGAAACAAGGCACAAGGATGTTTTCAAAGACTGCTAGGATCTCTAAAACATTTTTCAAGGACATGTCATTGATAAAGCTAAATACTCCAAGGTTGTGTAATACAACAGATTAATCATTGAGAAGAGTGAAATTATGCTGTTTTGAAAACTATGCCAGGTCAGATTTTCTGCCTAATTATATAAGAAGATTTCTCTGAAAAATAGACATTATTTCAACGACTTATTGGCTGTGAAATAAGTTAAGGGTATTTCAAATGGCTTGTCTGCGAAGAAAGGTGAGATGTAGGGAATCACAGAAAGTCGAGGGGAAAATACGTCAATATATACATTGCTGTATGGTGAACTAAGCCTTCGGCCTGCCAAAATGGAGAGGACCTGACCCTTAGACACGTACAAGTAAGCTGGAATCTTCAAAAGTTCAAATCTTTATAAGTAAAAAGATTTATTAAAATGAATAACCAAGTGTTTTAATTGACATCAGAAGATGAAAACAATAAACCCTGAAACATAGAAAAAAGATAAATAAAGATATGAGCAGAACTTAATACAACAGAAAACGTATAAAATTCAGGTGATTTACTAAGTCCAAAGGATCTTCTTTGAAAAGATTGAAAAGACACACTTTGATTAAGGAAAACCAAAACATAAGTAAAGAATATACAGAAAGAGTCAGGACAATGTTAGAGCAGAGAATATATGAAATGCCAGTAAATTTGAACATTTCTGTCAAGTGGACCATTTCCTAGCTCCTAAAGTTTACCAACACTGACACAAGAGGAAATCTTTTAAGGTCATCATGTCTGCCCTTGGCATTCTCGGAACGCCCTGGCCTCAGAATGCAGCCTCTGTAGTCCATGGTAACCTGCGGAGAGGTGGCGGTGCTGAGGGAGGTTGGAACACTGCCCTCACTGAGGGAGTGGGTGTGGCCATCTCTGCTGTGACTGAACTAATGGCAGGGGAGCAGGGGGCCCAGGGCATGGCCCTCAGAGCCCGGCAGGCCCAGTGGAGTGTCACAAGCTTTTAGCCCCAGGCCAAAGGGCGCCTTCTTTGTCTGCACAGCTGCCCAAACTCTCACCTTTCCACTCAGGCCTCCCTCATACTTGAAGTGTGTTTGGAATGTGTCCGCGCAGTACACCGCGCTGCACAGCTAAGCATAAGTCTTGGCATCGTAGCTTCCTGCCAGGTGACCGAAGTTCGCAGGCAGATGGGTCCCTGGGACACACGCGGAGAGGCTCCTGCCCGGGTCACAGGCCGCCCACTGCCCCTGCCCCAGATCGGGGGCCGCAAAGCAGCCCTGTCTGAGTCCCCTGCCTCTAGAGGGAGTATTGGACCAACACTTGTAGAAAACGGGGTCCTTGCGGGCCACTCATTGGAGGGACACAAATAAATCTTTGTCGACTTTCTGCTGAAACTTACGAGCGTTTACACCTAAGCCTCTTACAAGGTCAGCTGTTTAGCTAAACATGAGCTCATGATCTAAATTTACACAATAATGAAGAAAGCAGCTACAAGGGGAGACAATCAGCCAAAACCATCAATACCTGAATTAGATTCCCAAGGCCATCCATCAGATGTAGGAATAATCGGGTGCAAGGCAGAAAATATACATAAAACTGGAACTGAAACAAGGCACAAGGATGTTTTCAAAGACTGGTAGGATCTCTAAAACATTTTTCAAGGACATGTCATTGATAAAGCTAAATACTCCAAGGTTGTGTAATACAACAGATTAATCATTGAGAAGAGTGAAATTATGCTGTTTTGAAAACTATGGCAGGTCAGATTTTCTGCCTAATTCTATAAGAAGATTTCTCTAAAACATACACATTATTTCAAAGAGTTATTGGCTGTGAAATAAGTTAAGGGTATTTCAAATGGCTTGTCTGCAAAGAAAGGTGAGATGTAGGGGATCACAGAAAGTCGAGGGGAAAATAGGTCAATATATACATTGCTGTATGGTGAACTAAGCCTTAGGCCAGCAACAATGGGGAGGACCTGACCCTTAGACACGTACAAGTAAGCTGGAATCTTCAAAATTTCAAATCTTTATAAGTAAAAAGATTTATTAAAATGAATAACCAAGTGTTTTAATTGACATCAGAAGATGAAAACAATAAACCCTGAGAACATAGAAAAAGGATAAATAAAGATATTAGCAGAACGTAATACAACAGAAAACGTATAAAATTCAGGTGATTTAGTAAGTCCAAAGAATCTTCTTTGAAAAGATTGAAAAGACACACTTTGATTAAGGAAAACCAAAACATAAGTAAAGAATATACAGAAAGAGTCAGGACAATGTTAGAGCAGAGAATATATGAAATGCCAGTAAATTTGAACATTTCTGTCAAGTGGACCATTTCCTAGCTCCTAAAGTTTACCAACACTGACACAAGAGGAAATCATTTAAGGTCATCATGTCTGCCCTTGGCATTCTTGGAACGCCCTGGCCTCAGAATGCAGCCTCTGTAGTCCATGGTAACCTGCGGATAGGGGGCGGGGCTGAGGGAGGTTGGAACACTGCCCTCACTGAGGGAGTGGGTGTGGCCATCTCTGCTGTGACTGAACAAAGGGCAGGGGAGCAGGGGGCCCAGGGCAGGGCCCTCAGAGCCCGGCAGGCCCAGTGGAGTGTCACAAGCTTTTAGGCCCAGGCCAAAGGGCGCCTTCTTTGTCTGCACAGCTGCCCAAACTCTCACCTTTCCACTCAGGCCGCCCTCTTACTTGAAGTGTGTGTGGAACGTGTCCATGCAGTATACCGCGCTGCACAGCTAAGCATAGGTCTGGGCATCGTAGCTTCCTGCCAGGTGACCGAAGTTCGCAGGCAGATGGGTCCCTGGGACACACGCGGAGAGGCTCCTGCCCGGGTCACAGGCCGACCACTGCCCCGCCCCAGATTGGGGGCCGCAAAGAAGCCCTGTCTGAGTCCCCTGCCTCTAGAGGGAGTATTGGACCAACACTTGTAGAAAACGGGGTCCTTGCGGGCCACTCATTGGAGGGACACAAATAAATCTTTGCCGACTTTCTGCTGAAACTTACGAGCGTTTACACCTAAGCCTCTTACAAGGTCAGCTGTTTAGCTAAACATGAGCTCATGATCTAAATTTACACAATAATGAAGAAAGCAGCTACAAGGGGAGACAATCAGCCAAAACCATCAATACCTGAATTAGATTCCCAAGGCCATCCATCAGATGAAGGAATAATCGGGTGCAAGGCAGAAAATATACATAAAACTGGAACTGAAACAAGGCACAAGGATGTTTTCAAAGACTGGTAGGATCTCTAAAACATTTTTCAAGGACATGTCATTGATAAAGCTAAATACTCCAAGGTTGTGTAATACAACAGATTAATCATTGAGAAGAGTGAAATTATGCTGTTTTGAAAACTATGGCCGGTCAGATTTTCTGCCTAATTCTATAAGAAGATTTCTCTAAAAAATACACTTTATTTCAAAGAGTTATTGGCTGTGAAATAAGTTAAGGGTATTTCAAATGGCTTGTCTGCAAAGAAAGGTGAGATGTAGGGAATCACAGAAAGTCGAGGGGAAAATAGGTCAATATATACATTGCTGTATGGTGAACTAAGCCTTAGGCCAGCAACAATGGAGAGGACCTGATCCTTAGACACGTACAAGTAAGCTGGAATCTTCAAAAGTTCAAATCTTTATAAGTACAAAGATTTATTAAAATGAATAACCAAGTGTTTTAATTGACATCAGAAGATGAAAACAATAAACCCTGAGAACATAGAAAAAAGATAAATAAAGATAGGAGCAGAACTTAATACAACAGGAAACGTATAAAATTCAGGTGATTTAGTAAGTCCAAAGAATCTTCTTTGAAAAGATTTAAAAGACACACTTTGATTAAGGAAAACCAAAACATAAGTAAAGAATATACAGAAAGAGTCAGGACAATGTTAGAGCAGACAATATATGAAATGCCAGTAAATTTGAACATTTCTGTCAAGTGGACCATTTCCTAGCTCCTAAAGTTTACCAACACTGACACAAGAGGAAATCATTTAAGGTCATCATGTCTGCCCTTGGCATTCTTGGAACGCCCTGGCCTCAGAATGCAGCCTCTGTAGTCCATGGTAACCTGCGGAGAGGGGGCGGGGCTGAGGGAGGTTGGAACACTGCCCTCACTGAGGGAGTGGGTGTGGCCATCTCTGCTGTGACTGAACAAATGGCAGGGGAGCAGGGGGCCCAGGGCAGGGCCCTCAGAGCCCGGCAGGCCCAGTGGAGTGTCACAAGCTTTTAGGCCCAGGCCAAAGGGCGCCTTCTTTGTCTGCACAGCTGCCCAAACTCTCACCTTTCCACTCAGGCGGCCCTCTTACTTGAAGTGTGTGTGGAACGTGTCCGTGCAGTATACCGCACTGCACAGATAAGCATAGGTCTGGGCATCGTAGCTTCCTGCCAGGTGACCGAAGTTCGCAGGCAGATGGGTCCCTGGGACACACGCGGAGAGGCTCCTGCCAGGGTCACAGGCCGCCCACTGCCCCTGCCGCAGATCGGGGGCCGCAAAGCAGCCCTGTCTGAGTCCCCTGCCTCTAGAGGGAGTATTGGACCAACACTTGTAGAAAACGGGGTACTTGAGGGCCACTCATTGGAGGGACACAAATAAATCTTTGCCGACTTTCTGCTGAAACTTACGAGCGTTCACACCTAAGCCTCTTACAAGGTCAGCTGTTTAGCTAAACATGAGCTCATGATCTAAATTTACACAATAATGAAGAAAGCAGCTACAAGGGGAGACAATCAGCCAAAACCATCAATACCTGAATTGGATTCCCAAGGCCATCCATCAGATGAAGGAATAATCGGGTGCAAGGCAGAAAATATACATAAAACTGGAACTGAAACAAGGCACAAGGATGTTTTCAAAGACTGGTAGGATCTCTAAAACTTTTTTCAAGGACATGTCATTGATAAAGCTAAATACTCCAAGGTTGTGTAATACAACAGATTAATCATTGAGAAGAGTGAAATTATGCTGTTTTGAAAACTATGGCCGGTCAGATTTTCTGCCTAATTCTATAAGAAGATTTCTCTAAAAAATACACATTATTTCAAAGACTTCTTAGCTGTGAAATAAGTTAAGGGTATTTCAAATGGCTTGTCTGCAAAGAAAGGTGAGATGTAGGGAATCACAGAAAGTCGAGGGGAAAATAGGTCAATATATACATTGCTGTATGGTGAACTAAGCCTTAGGCCAGCAACAATGGAGAGGACCTGACCCTTAGACACGTACAAGTAAGCTGGAATCTTCAAAAGTTCAAATCTTTATAAGTAAAAAGATTTATTAAAATGAATAACCAAGTGTTTTAATTGACATCAGAAGATGAAAATAATAAACCCTGAGAACATAGAAAAAAGATAAATAAAGATATGAGCAGAACTTAATACAACAGAAAACGTATAAAACTGAGGTGATTTAGTAAGTCCAAAGAATCTTCTTTGAAAAGATTTAAAAGACACACTTTGATTAAGGAAAACCAAAACATAAGTAATGAATATACAGAAAGAGTCAGGACAATGTTAGAGCAGAGAATATATGAAATGCCAGTAAATTTGAACATTTCTGTAAAGTGGACCATTTCCTAGCTCCTAAAGTTTACCAACACTGACACAAGAGGATATCATTTAAGGTCATCATGTCTGCCCTTGGCATTCTCGGAACGCCCTGGCCTCAGAATGCAGCCTCTGTAGTCCATGGTAACCTGCGGAGAGGGGGCGGGGCTGAGGGAGGTTGGAACACTGCCCTCACTGAGGGAGTGGGTGTGGCCATCTCTGCTGTGACTGAACAAAGGGCAGGGGAGCAGGGGGCCCAGGGCAGGGCCCTCAGAGCCCGGCAGGCCCAGTGGATTGTCACAGTCTTTTAGGCCCAGGCCAAAGGGCGCCTTCTTTGTCTGCACAGCTGCCCAAAATATCATCTTTCCACTCAGGCCGCCCTCTTACTTGAAGTGTGTGTGGAACGTGTCCGTGCAGTATACCGCGCTGCACAGCTAAGCATAGGTCTGGGCATCGTAGCTTCCTGCCAGGTGACCGAAGTTCGCAGGCAGATGGGTCCCTGGGAAACACGCGGAGAGGCTCCTGCCCGGGCCACAGGCCGCCCACAGCCCCTGACCCAGATCGGGGGCCGCAAAGCAACCCTGTCTGAGTCCCATGCCTCTAGAGGGAGTATTGGACCAACACTTGTAGAAAACGGGGTCCTTGCGGGCCACTCATTGGAGGGACACAAATAAATCTTTGCCGACTTTCTGCTGAAACTTACGAGCGTTCACACCTAAGCCTCTTACAAGGTCAGCTGTTTAGCTAAACATGAGCTCATGATCTAAATTTACACAATATTGAAGAAAGCAGCTACAAGGGGAGACAATCAGCCAAAACCATCAATACCAGAATTAGATTCCCAAGGCCATCCATCAGATGAAGGAAAAATAGGGTGCAAGGCAGAAAATATACATAAAACTGGAACTGAAACAAGGCACAAGGATGTTTTCAAAGACTGGTAGGATCTCTAAAACATTTTTCAAGGACATGTCATTGATAAAGCTAAATACTCCAAGGTTGTGTAATACAACAGATTAATCATTGAGAAGAGTGAAATTATGCTGTTTTGAAAACTATGGCAGGTCAGATTTTCTGCCTACTTATATAAGAAGATGTCTCTAAAAAATACACATTATTTCAAAGAGTTATTGGCTGTGAAATAAGTTAAGGGTATTTCAAATGGCTTGTCTGCAAAGAAAGGTGAGATGTAGGGAATCACAGAAAGTCGAGGGGAAAATAGGTCAATATATACATTGCTGTATGGTGAACTAAGCCTTAGGCCAGCAACAATGGAGAGGAACTGATCCTTAGACACGTACAAGTAAGCTGGAATCTTCAAAAGTTCAAATCTTTATAAGTACAAAGATTTATTAAAATGAATAACCAAGTGTTTTAATTGACATCAGAAGATGAAAACAATAAACCCTGAGAACATAGAAAAAAGATAAATAAAGATAGGAGCAGAACTTAATACAACAGAAAACGTATAAAATTCAGGTGATTTAGTAAGTCCAAAGAATCTTCTTTGAAAAGATTTAAAAGACACACTTTGATTAAGGAAAACCAAAACATAAGTAAAGAATATACAGAAAGAGTCAGGACAATGTTAGAGCAGACAATATATGAAATGCCAATAAATTTGAACATTTCTGTCAAGTGGACCATTTCCTAGCTCCTAAAGTTTACCAACACTGACACAAGAGGAAATCATTTAAGGTCATCATGTCTGCCCTTGGCATTCTTGGAACGCCCTGGCCTCAGAATGCAGCCTCTGTAGTCCATGGTAACCTGCGGAGAGGGGGCGGGGCTGAGGGAGGTTGGAACACTGCCCTCACTGAGGGAGTGGGTGTGGCCATCTCTGCTGTGACTGAACAAAAGGCAGGGGAGCAGGGGGCCCAGGGCAGGGCCCTCAGAGCCCGGCAGGCCCAGTGGAGTGTCACAAGCTTTTAGGCCCAGGCCAAAGGGCGCCTTCTTTGTCTGCACAGCTGCCCAAACTCTCACCTTTCCACTCAGGCCGCCCTCTTACTTGAAGTGTGTGTGGAACGTGTCCGTGCAGTATACCGCGCTGCACAGATAAGCATAGTTCTGGGCATCGTAGCTTCCTGCCAGGTGACCGAAGTTCGCAGGCAGATGGGTCCCTGGGACACACACGGAGAGGCTCCTGCCAGGGTCACAGGCCGCCCACTGCCCCTGCCCCAGATCGGGGGCCGCAAAGCAGCCCTGTCTGAGTCCCCTGCCTCTAGAGGGAGTATTGGACCAACACTTGTAGAAAACGGGGTCCTTGCGGGCCACTCATTGGAGGGACACAAATAAATCTTTGCCGACATTCTGCTGAAACTTACGAGCGTTCACACCTAAGCCTCTTACAAGGTCAGCTGTTTAGCTAAACATGAGCTCATGATCTAAATTTACACAATAATGAAGAAAGCAGCTACAAGGGGAGACAATCAGCCAAAACCATCAATACCTGAATTGGATTCCCAAGGCCATCCATCAGATGAAGGAATAATCGGGTGCAAGGCAGAAAATATACATAAAACTGGAACTGAAACAAGGCACAAGGATGTTTTCAAAGACTGGTAGGATCTCTAAAACATTTTTCAAGGACATGTCATTGATAAAGCTAAATACTCCAAGGTTGTGTAATACAACAGATTAATCATTGAGAAGAGTGAAATTATGCTGTTTTGAAAACTATGGCCGGTCAGATTTTCTGCCTAATTCTATAAGAAGATTTCTCTAAAAAATACACATTATTTCAAAGACTTCTTAGCTGTGAAATAAGTTAAGGGTATTTCAAATGGCTTGTCTGCAAAGAAAGGTGAGATGTAGGGAATCACAGAAAGTCGAGGGGAAAATAGGTCAATATATACATTGCTGTATGGTGAACTAAGCCTTAGGCCAGCCAAAATGGAGAGGACCTGACCCTTAGACACGTACAAGTAAGCTGGAATCTTCAAAAGTTCAAATCTTTATAAGTTAAAAGATTTATTAAAATGAAAAACCAAGTGTTTTAATTGACATCAGAAGATGAAAACAATAAAACCTGAAACATAGAAAAAAGATAAATAAAGATATGAGCAGAACTGAATACAACAGAAAACGTATAAAATTCAGGTGATTTAGTAAGTCCAAAGAATCTTCTTTGAAAAGATTTAAAAGACACACTTTGATTAAGGAAAACCAAAACATAAGTAAAGAATATACAGAAAGAGTCAGGACAATGTTAGAGCAGAGAATATATGAAATGCCAGTAAATTTGAACATTTCTGTCAAGTGGACCATTTCCTAGCTCCTAAAGTTTACCAACACTGACACAAGAGGAAATCTTTTAAGGTCATCATGTCTGCCCTTGGCATTCTCGGAACGCCCTGGCCTCAGAATGCAGCCTCTGTAGTCCATGGTAACCTGCGGAGAGGGGGCGGGGCTGAGGGAGGTTGGAACACTGCCCTCACTGAGGGAGTGGGTGTGGCCATCTCTGCTGTGACTGAACAAAGGGCAGGGGAGCAGGGTTCCCAGGGCAGGGCCTTCAGAGCCCGGCAGGCCCAGTGGAGTGTCACAAGCTTTTAGGCCCAGGCCAAACGGCGCCTTCTTTGTCTGCACAGCTGCCCAAACTCTCACCTTTCCACTCAGGCCGCCCTCTTACTTGAAGTGTGTGTGGAACGTGTCCGTGCAGTATACCGCGCTGCACAGATAAGCATAGGTCTGGGCATCGTAGCTTCCTGCCAGGTGACCGAAGTTCGCAGGCAGATGGGTCCCTGGGACACACGCGGAGAGGCTCCTGCCAGGGTCACAGGCCGCCCACTGCCCCTGCCCCAGATCGGGGGCCGCAAAGCAGCCCTGTCTGAGTCCCCTGCCTCTAGAGGGAGTATTGGACCAACACTTGTAGAAAACGGGGTCCTTGCGGGCCACTCATTGGAGGGACACAAATAAATCTTTGCCGACTTTCTGCTGAAACTTACGAGCGTTCACACCTAAGCCTCTTACAAGGTCAGCTGTTTAGCTAAACATGAGCTCATGATCTAAATTTACACAATATTGAAGAAAGCAGCTACAAGGGGAGACAATCAGCCAAAACCATCAATACCAGAATTAGATTCCCAAGGCCATCCATCAGATGAAGGAATAATCGGGTGCAAGGCAGAAAATATACATAAAACTGGAACTGAAACAAGGCACAAGGATGTTTTCAAAGACTGGTAGGATCTCTAAAACATTTTTCAAGGACATGTCATTGATAAAGCTAAATACTCCAAGGTTGTGTAATACAACAGATTAATCATTGAGAAGAGTGAAATTATGCTGTTTTGAAAACTATGGCAGGTCAGATTTTCTGCCTAATTATATAAGAAGATTTCTCTAAAAAATACACATTATTTCAAAGACTTCTTGGCTGTGAAATAAGTTAAGGGTATTTCAAATGGCTTGTCTGCAAAGAAAGGTGAGATGTAGGGAATCACAGAAAGTCGAGGGGAAAATAGGTCAATATATACATTGCTGTATGGTGAACTAAGCCTTAGGCCAGCAACAATGGAGAGAACCTGACCCTTAGACACGTACAAGTAAGCTGGAATCTTCAAAAGTTCAAATCTTTATAAGTAAAAAGATTTATTAAAATGAATAACCAAGTGTTTTAATTGACATCAGAAGATGAAAACAATAAACCCTGAGAACATAGAAAAAAGATAAATAAAGATATGAGCAGAACTTATTACAACAGAAAACGTATAAAATTCAGGTGATTTAGTAAGTCCAAAGAATCTTCTTTGAAAAGATTTAAAAGACACACTTTGATTAAGGAAAACCAAAACATAAGTAAAGAATATACAGAAAGAGTCAGGACAATGTTAGAGCAGACAATATATGAAATGCCAGTAAATTTGAACATTTCTGTCAAGTGGACCATTTCCTAGCTCCTAAAGTTTACCAACACTGACACAAGAGGAAATCATTTAAGGTCATCATGTCTGCCCTTGGCATTCTTGGAACGCCCTGGACTCAGAATGCAGCCTCTGTAGTCCATGGGAACCTGCGGAGAGGGGGCGGGGCTGAGGGAGGTTGGAACACTGCCCTCACTGAGGGAGTGGTTGTGGCCATCTCTGCTGTGACTGAACAAAGGGCAGGGGATCAGGGGGCCCAGGGCAGGGCCCTCAGAGCCCGGCAGGCCCAGTGGAGTGTCACAAGCTTTTAGGCCCAGGCCAAAGGGCGCCTTCTTTGTCTGCACAGCTGCCCAAACTCTCACCTTTCCACTCAGGCCGCCCTCTTACTTGAAGTGTGTGTGGAACGTGTCCGTGCAGTATACCGCGCTGCACAGATAAGCATAGGTCTGGGCATCGTAGCTTCCTGCCAGGTTACCGAAGTTCGCAGGCAGATGGGTCCCTGGGACACACTCGGAGAGGCTCCTGCCCGGGCCACAGGCCGCCCACTGCCCCTGCCCCAGATCGGGGGCCGCAAAGCAGCCCTGTCTGAGTCCCCTGCCTCTAGAGGGAGTATTGGACCAACACTTGTAGAAAACGGGGTCCTTGCGGGCCACTCATTGGAGGGACACAAATAAATCTTTGCCGACTTTCTGCTGAAACTTACGAGTGTTCACACCTAAGCCTCTTACAAGGTCAGCTGTTTAGCTAAACATGAGCTCATGATCTAAATTTACACAATAATGAAGAAAGCAGCTACAAGGGGAGACAATCAGCCAAAACCATCAATACCAGAATTAGATTCCCAAGGCCATCGATCAGATGTAGGAATAATTGGGTACAAGGCAGAAAATATACATAAAACTGGAACTGAAACAAGGCACAAGGATGTTTTCAAAGACTGGTAGGATCTCTAAAACATTTTTCAAGGACATGTCATTGATAAAGCTAAATACTCCAAGGTTGTGTAATACAACAGATTAATCATTGAGAAGAGTGAAATTATGCTGTTTTGAAAACTATGGCAGGTCAGATTTTCTGCCTAATTATATAAGAAGATTTCTCTAAAAAATACACATTATTTCAAAGACTTATTGGCTGTGAAATAAGTTAAGGGTATTTCAAATGGCTTGTCTGCAAAGAAAGGTGAGATGTAGGGAATCACATAAAGTCGAGGGGAAAATAGGTCAATATATACATTGCTGTATGGTGAACTAAGCCTTAGGCCAGCAACAATGGAGAGGACCTGATCCTTAGACACGTACAAGTAAGCTGGAATCTTCAAAAGTTCAAATCTTTATAAGTACAAAGATTTATTAAAATGAATAACCAAGTGTTTTAATTGACATCAGAAGATGAAAACAATAAACCCTGAGAACATAGAAAAAAGATAAATAAAGATAGGAGCAGAACTTAATACAACAGAAAACGTATAAAATTCAGGTGATTTAGTAAGTCCAAAGAATCTTCTTTGAAAAGATTGAAAAGACACACTTTGATTAAGGAAAACCAAAACATAAGTAAAGAATATACAGAAAGAGTCAGGACAATGTTAGAGCAGAGAATATATGAAATGCCAGTAAATTTGAACATTTCTGTCAAGTGGACCATTTCCTAGCTCCTAAAGTTTACCAACACTGACACAAGAGGAAATCATTTAAGGTCATCATGTCTGCCCTTGGGATTCTTGGAACGCCCTGGCCTCAGAATGCAGCCTGTGTAGTCCATGGTAACCTGCGGAGAGGGGGCGGGGCTGAGGGAGGTTGGAACACTGCCCTCACTGTGGGAGTTGGTGTGTCCATCTCTGCTGTGACTGAACAAAGGGCAGGGGAGCAGGGGGCCCAGGGCAGGGCCCTCAGAGCCCGGCAGGCCCAGTGGAGTGTCACAAGCTTTTAGGCCCAGGCCAAAGGGCGCCTTCTTTGTCTGCACAGCTGCCCAAACTCTCACCTTTCCACTCAGGCCGCCCTCTTACTTGAAGTGTGTGTGGAACGTGTCCGTGCAGTATACCGCGCTGCACAGATAAGCATAGTTCTGGGCATCGTAGCTTCCTGCCAGGTGACCGAAGTTCGCAGGCAGATGGGTCCCTGGGACACACACGGAGAGGCTCCTGCCAGGGTCACAGGCCGCCCACTGCCCCTGCCCCAGATCGGGGGCCGCAAAGCAGCCCTGTCTGAGTCCCCTGCCTCTAGAGGGAGTATTGGACCAACACTTGTAGAAAACGGGGTCCTTGCGGGCCACTCATTGGAGGGACACAAATAAATCTTTGCCGACTTTCTGCTGAAACTTACGAGCGTTCACACCTAAGCCTCTTACAAGGTCAGCTGTTTAGCTAAACATGAGCTCATGATCTAAATTTACACAATAATGAAGAAAGCAGCTACAAGGGGAGACAATCAGCCAAAACCATCAATACCTGAATTGGATTCCCAAGGCCATCCATCAGATGAAGGAATAATCGGGTGCAAGGCAGAAAATATACATAAAACTGGAACTGAAACAAGGCACAAGGATGTTTTCAAAGACTGGTAGGATCTCTAAAACATTTTTCAAGGACATGTCATTGATAAAGCTAAATACTCCAAGGTTGTGTAATACAACAGATTAATCATTGAGAAGCGTGAAATTATGCTGTTTTGAAAACTATGGCCGGTCAGATTTTCTGCCTAATTCTATAAGAAGATTTCTCTAAAAAATACACATTATTTCAAAGACTTCTTAGCTGTGAAATAAGTTAAGGGTATTTCAAATGGCTTGTCTGCAAAGAAAGGTGAGATGTAGGGAATCACAGAAAGTCGAGGGGAAAATAGGTCAATATATACATTGCTGTATGGTGAACTAAGCCTTCGGCCAGCCAAAATGGAGAGGACCTGACCCTTAGACACGTACAAGTAAGCTGGAATCTTCAAAAGTTCAAATCTTTATAAGTAAAAAGATTTATTAAAATGAAAAACCAAGTGTTTTAATTGACATCAGAAGATGAAAACAATAAAACCTGAAACATAGAAAAAAGATAAATAAAGATATGAGCAGAACTGAATACAACAGAAAACGTATAAAATTCAGGTGATTTAGTAAGTCCAAAGAATCTTCTTTGAAAAGATTTAAAAGACACACTTTGATTATGAAAACCAAAACATAAGTAAAGAATATACAGAAAGAGTCAGGACAATGTTAGAGCAGACAATATATGAAATGCCAGTAAATTTGAACATTTCTGTCAAGTGGACCATTTCCTAGCTCCTAAAGTTTACCAACACTGACACAAGAGGAAATCTTTTAAGGTCATCATGTCTGCCCTTGGCATTCTCGGAACGCCCTGGCCTCAGAATGCAGCCTCTGTAGTCCATGGTAACCTGCGGAGAGGGGGCGGGGCTGAGGGAGGTTGGAACACTGCCCTCACTGAGGGAGTGGGTGTGGCCATCTCTGCTGTGACTGAACAAAGGGCAGGGGAGCAGGGGGCCCAGGGCAGGGCCCTCAGAGCCCGGCAGGCCCAGTGGAGTGTCACAAGCTTTTAGGCCCAGGCCAAAGGGCGCCTTCTTTGTCTGCACAGCTGCCCAAACTCTCACCTTTCCACTCAGGCCGCCCTCTTACTTGAAGTGTGTGTGGAACGTGTCCGCACAGTACACCGCGCTGCACAGCTAAGCATAGATCTGGGCATCGTAGCTTCCTGCCAGGTGACCGAAGTTCGCAGGCAGATGGGTCCCTGGGACACACGCGGAGAGGCTCCTGCCCGGGTCACAGGCCGCCCACTGCCCCTGCCCCAGATCGGGGGCCGCAAAGCAGCCCTGTCTGAGTCCCCTGCCTCTAGAGGGAGTATTGGACCAACACTTGTAGAAAACGGGGTCCTTGCGGTCCACTCATTGGAGGGACACAAATAAATCTTTGCCGACTTTCTGCTGAAACTTACGAGCGTTTACACCTAAGCCTCTTACAAGGTCAGCTGTTTAGCTAAACATGAGCTCATGATCTAAATTTACACAATAATGAAGAAAGCAGCTACAAGGGGAGACAATCAGCCAAAACCATCAATACCTGAATTAGATTCCCAAGGCCATCCATCAGATGCAGGAATAATCGGGTGCAAGGCAGAAAATACACATAAGACTGGAACTGAAACAAAGCACAAGGATGATTTCAAAGACTGGTAGGATCTCTAAAACATTTTTCAAGGACATGTCATTGATAAAGCTAAATACACCAAGGTGGTGTAATACAACAGATTAATCATTGAGAAGAGTGAAATTATGCTGTTTTGAAAACTATGGCAGGTCAGATTTTCTGTCTAATTATATAAGAAGATTTCTCTAAAAAATACACATTATTTCAAAGACTTATTGGCTGTGAAATAAGTTAAGGGTATTTCAAATGGCTTGTCTGCAAAGAAAGGTGAGATGTAGGGAATCACAGAAAGTCGAGGGGAAAATAGGTCAATATATACATTGCTGTATGGTGAACTAAGCCTTAGGCCAGCAACAATGGAGAGGACCTGACCCTTAGACACGTACAAGTAAGCTGGAATCTTCAAAAGTTCAAATCTTTATAAGTACAAAGATTTATTAACATGAATAACCAAGTGTTTTAATTGACATCAGAAGATGAAAACAATAAACCCTGAGAACATAGAAAAAGGATAAATAAAGATATTAGCAGAACTTAATACAACAGAAAACGTATAAAATTCAGGTGATTTAGTAAGTCCAAAGAATCTTCTTTGAAAAGATTTAAAAGACACACTTTGATTAAGGAAAACCAAAACATAAGTAAAGAATATACAGAAAGAGTCAGGACAATGTTAGAGCAGAGAATATATGAAATGCCTGTAAATTTGAACATTTCTGTCAAGTGGACCATTTCCTAGCTCCTAAAGTTTACCAACACTGACACAAGAGGAAATCATTTAAGGTCATCATGTCTGCCCTTGGCATTCTTGGAACGCCCTGGCCTCAGAATGCAGCCTCTGTAGTCCATGGTAACCTGCGGAGAGGGGGCGGGGCTGAGGGAGGTTGGAACACTGCCCTCACTGAGGGAGTGGGTGAGGCCATCTCTGCTGTGACTGAACAAAGGGCAGGGGCTCAGGGGGCCCAGGGCAGGGCCTTCAGAGCCCGGCAGGCCCAGTGGAGTGTCACAAGCTTTTAGGCCCAGGCCAAACGGCGCCTTCTTTGTCTGCACAGCTGCCCAAACTCTCACCTTTCCACTCAGGCCGCCCTCTTACTTGAAGTGTGTGTGGAACGTGGCCGTGCAGTATACCGCGCTGCACAGATAAGCATAGGTCTGGGCATCGTAGCTTCCTGCCAGGTGACCGAAGTTCGCAGGCAGATGGGTCCCTGGGACACACGCGGAGAGGCTCCTGCCCGGGTCACAGGCCGCCCACTGCCCCTGCCCCAGATCGGGGGCCGCAAAGCAGCCCTGTCTGAGTCCCCTGCCTCTAGAGGGAGTATTGGACCAACACTTGTAGAAAACGGGGTCCTTGCGGGCCACTCATTGGAGGGACACAAATAAATCTTTGCCGACTTTCTGCTGAAACTTATGAGCGTTCACACCTAAGCCTCTTACAAGGTCAGCTGTTTAGCTAAACATGAGCTCATGATCTAAATTTACACAATATTGAAGAAAGCAGCTACAAGGGGAGACAATCAGCCAAAACCATCAATACCAGAATTAGATTCCCAAGGACATCCATCAGATGAAGGAATAATCGGGTGCAAGGCAGAAAATATACATAAAACTGGAAATGAAACAAGGCACAAGGATGTTTTCAAAGACTGGTAGGATCTCTAAAACATTTTTCAAGGACATGTCATTGATAAAGCTAAATACTCCAAGGTTGTGTAATACAACAGATTAATCATTGAGAAGAGTGAAATTATGCTGTTTTGAAAACTATGGCAGGTCAGATTTTCTGCCTAATTATATAAGAAGATTTCTCTAAAAAATACACATTATTTCAAAGACTTCTTGGCTGTGAAATAAGTTAAGGGTATTTCAAATGGCTTGTCTGCAAAGAAAGGTGAGATGTAGGGAATCACAGAAAGTCGAGGGGAAAATAGGTCAATATATACATTGCTGTATGGTGAACTAAGCCTTAGGCCAGCAACAATGGAGAGAACCTGACCCTTAGACACGTACAAGTAAGCTGGAATCTTCAAAAGTTCAAATCTTTATAAGTACAAAGATTTATTAAAATGAATAACCAAGTGTTTTAATTGACATCAGAAGATGAAAACAATAAACCCTGAGAACATTGAAAAAAGATAAATAAAGATAGGAGCAGAATTTAATACAACAGAAAACGTATAAAATTCAGGTGATTTAGTAAGTCCAAAGAATCTACTTTGAAAAGATTTAAAAGACACACTTTGATTAGGGAAAACCAAAACATAAGTAAAGAATATACAGAAAGAGTCAGGACAATGTTAGAGCAGACAATATATGAAATGCCAGTAAATTTGAACATTTCTGTCAAGTGGACCATTTCCTAGCTCCTAAAGTTTACCAACACTGACACAAGAGGAAATCATTTAAGGTCATCATGTCTGCCCTTGGCATTCTTGGAACGCACTGGCCTCAGAATGCAGCCTCTGTAGTCCATGGTAACCTGCGGAGAGGGGGCGGGGCTGAGGGAGGTTGGAACACTGCCCTCACTGAGGGAGTGGGTGTGGCCATCTCTGCTGTGACTGAACAAAGGGCAGGGGAGCAGGGGGCCCAGGGCAGGGCCCTCAGAGCCCATCAGGCCCAGTGGATTGTCACAAGCTTTTAGGCCCAGGCCAAAGGGCACCTTCTTTGTCTGCACAGCTGCCCAAACTCTCATCTTTCCACTCAGGCCGCCCTCTTACTTGAAGTGTGTGTGGAACGTGTCCGTGCAGTATACCGCGCTGCACAGCTAAGCATACGTCTGGGCATCGTAGCTTCCTGCCAGGTGACCGAAGTTCGCAGGCAGATGGGTCCCTGGGACACACGCGGAGAGGCTCCTGCCCGGGCCACAGGCCGCCCACTGCCCCTGCCCCAGATCGGGGGCCGCAAAGCAGCCCTGTCTGTGTCCCCTGCCTCTAGAGGGAGTATTGGACCAACACTTGTAGAAAACGGGGTCCTTGCGGGCCACTCATTGGAGGGACACAAATAAATCTTTGCCGACTTTCTGCTGAAACATACGAGCGTTCACACCTAAGCCTCTTACAAGGTCAGCTGTTTAGCTAAACATGAGCTCATGATCTAAATTTACACAATAATGAAGAAAGCAGCTACAAGGGGAGACAATCAGCCAAAACCATCAATACCAGAATTAGATTCCCAAGGCCATCCATCAGATGTAGGAATAATTGGGTGCAAGGCAGAAAATATACATAAAACTGGAACTGAAACAAGGCACGAGGATGTATTCAAAGACTGGTAGGATCTCTAAAACATTTTTCAAGGACATGTCATTGATAAAGCTAAATACTCCAAGGTTGTGTAATACAACAGATTAATCATTGAGAAGAGTGAAATTATGCTGTTTTGAAAACTATGGCAGGTCAGATTTTCTGCCTAATTATATAAGAAGATTTCTCTAAAAAATACACATTATTTCAAAGACTTATTGGCTGTGAAATAAGTTAAGGGTATTTCAAATGGCTTGTCTGCAAAGAAAGGTGAGATGTAGGGAATCACAGAAAGTCGAGGGGAAAATAGGTCAATATATACATTGCTGTATGGTGAACTAAGCCTTAGGCCAGCAACAATGGAGAGGACCTGACCCTTAGACACGTACAAGTAAGCTGGAATCTTCAAAAGTTCAAATCTTTATAAGTACAAAGATTTATTAAAATGAATAACCAAGTGTTTTAATTGACATCAGAAGATGAAAACAATAAAACCTGAGAACATAGAGAAAAGATAAATAAAGATATGAGCAGAACTTAATACAACAGAAAACGTATAAAATTCAGGTGATTTAGTAAGTCCAAAGAATTTTCTTTGAAAAGATTTAAAAGACACACTGTGATTAAGGAAAACCAAAACATAAATAATGAATATACAGAAAGAGTCAGGACAATGTTAGAGCAGAGAATATATGAAATGCCAGTAAATTTGAACATTTCTGGAAAGTGGACCATTTCCTAGCTCCTAAAGTTTACCAACACTGACACAAGAGGAAATCATTTAAGGTCATCATGTCTGCCCTTGGCATTCTTGGAACGCACTGGCCTCAGAATGCAGCCTCTGTAGTCCATGGTAACCTGTGAAGAGGGGGCGGGGCTGAGGGAGGTTGGAACACTGCCCTCACTGAGGGAGTGGGTGTGGCCATCTCTGCTGTGACTGAACAAAGGGCAGGGGAGCAGGGGGCCCAGGGCAGGGCCCTCAGAGCCCGGCAGGCTCAGTGGATTGTCACAAGCTTTTAGGCCAAGGCCAAAGGGCGCCTTCTTTGTCTGCACAGCTGCCCAAACTCTCATCTTTCCACTCAGGCCGCCCTCTTACTTGAAGTGTGTGTGGAACGTGTCCGTGCAGTATACCGCGCTGCACAGCTAAGCATAGGTCTGGGCATCGTAGCTTCCTGCCAGGTGACCGAAGTTCGCAGGTAGATGGGTCCCTGGGACACACACGGAGAGGCTCCTGCCCGGGCCACAGGCCGCCCACTGCCCCTGCCCCAGATCGGGGGCCGCAAAGCAGCCCTGTCTGAATCCCCTGCCTCTAGAGGGAGTATTGGACCAACACTTGTAGAAAACGGGGTCCTTGCGGGCCACTCATTGGAGGGACACAAATAACTCTTTGCCGACTTTCTGCTGAAACTTACGAGCGTTCACACCTAAGCCTCTTACAAGGTCAGCTGTTTAGCTAAACATGAGCTCATGATCTAAATTTACACAATAATGAAGAAAGCAGCTACAAGGGGAGACAATCAGCCAAAACCATCAATACCAGAATTAGATTCCCAAGGCCATCCATCAGATGTAGGAATAATTGGGTGCAAGGCAGAAAATATACATAAAACTGGAACTGAAACAAGGCACAAGGATGTTTTCAAAGACTGGTAGGATCTCTAAAACATTTTTCAAGGACATGTCATTGATAAAGCTTAATACTCCAAGGTTGTGTAATACAACAGATTAATCATTGAGAAGAGTGAAATTATGCTGTTTTGAAAACTATGGCAGGTCAGATTTTCTGCCTAATTATATAAGAAGATTTCTCTAAAAAATACACATTATTTCAAAGACTTATTGGCTGTGAAATAAGTTAAGGGTATTTCAAATGGCTTGTCTGCAAAGAAAGGTGAGATGTAGGGAATCACAGAAAGTCGAGGGGAAAATAGGTCAATATATACATTGCTGTATGGTGAACTAAGCCTTAGGCCAGCAACAATGGAGAGGACCTGACCCTTAGACACGTACAAGTAAGCTGGAATCTTCAAAAGTTCAAATCTTTATAAGTAAAAAGATTTATTAAAATGAATAACCAAGTGTTTTAATTGACATCAGAAGATGAAAACAATAAACCCTGAGAACATAGAAAAAAGATAAATAAAGATAGGAGCAGAACTTAATACAACAGAAAACGTATAAAATTCAGGTGATTTAGTAAGTCCAAAGAATCTTCTTTGAAAAGATTTAAAAGACACTCTTTGATTAAGGAAAACCAAAACATAAGTAAACAATATACAGAAAGAGTCAGGACAATGTTAGAGCAGACAATATATGAAATGCCAGTAAATTTGAACATTTCTCTCAAGTGGACCATTTCCTAGCTCCTAAAGTTTACCAACACTGACACAAGAGGAAATCATGTCTGCCCTTGGCATTCTTGGAACGCCCTGGCCTCAGAATGCAGCCTCTGTAGTCCATGGTAAACTGCGGAGAGGGGGCGGTGCTGAGGGAGGTTGGAACACTGCCCTCACTGAGGGAGTGGGTGTGGCCATCTCTGCTGTGACTGAACAAAGGGCAGGGGAGCAGGGAGCCCAGGGCAGGGCCCTCAGAGCACGGCAGGCCCAGTGGAGTGTCACAAGCTTTTAGGCCCAGGCCAAAGGGCGTCTTCTTTGTCTGCACAGCTGCCCAAACTCTCACCTTTCCACTCAGGCCGCCCTCTTACTTGAAGTGTGTGTGGAACGTGTCCATGCAGTATACCGCGCTGCACAGATAAGCATAGGTCTGGGCATTGTAGCTTCCTGCCAGGTGAGCGAAGTTCGCAGGCAGATGGGTCCCTGGGACACACGCGGAGAGTCTCCTGCCCGGGTCACAGGCCGCCCACTGCCCCTGCCCCAGATCGGGGGCCGCAAAGCAGCCCTGTCTGAGTCCCCTGCCTCTAGAGGGAGTATTGGACCAACACTTGTAGAAAACGGGGTCCTTGCGGGCCACTCATTGGAGGGACACAAATAAATCTTTGCCGACTTTCTGCTGAAACTTACGAGCGTTCACAACTAAGCCTCTTACAAGGTCAGCTGTTTAGCTAAACATGAGCTCATGATCTAAATTTACACAATAATGAAGAAAGCAGCTACAAGGGGAGACAATCAGCCAAAACCATCAATACCTGAATTAGATTCCCAAGGCCATCCATCAGATGAAGGAATAATCGGGTGCAAGGCAGAAAATATACATAAAACTGGAACTGAAACAAGGCACAAGGATGTTTTCAAAGACTGGTAGGATCTCTAAAACATTTTTCAAGGACATGTCATTGATAAAGCTAAATACTCCAAGGTTGTGTAATACAACAGATTAATCATTGAGAAGAGTGAAATTATGCTGTTTTGAAAACTATGGCAGGTCAGATTTTCTGCCTAATTATATAAGAAGATTTCTCTAAAAAATACACATTATTTCAAAGACTTCTTGGCTGTGAAATAAGTTAAGGGTATTTCAAATGGCTTGTCTGCAAAGAAAGGTGAGATGTAGGGAATCACAGAAAGTCGAGGGGAAAATAGGTCAATATATACATTGCTGTATGGTGAACTAAGTCTTAGGCCAGCAACAATGGAGAGGACCTGACCCTTAGACACGTACAAGTAAGCTGGAATCTTCAAAAGTTCAAATCTTTATAAGTAAAAAGATTTATTAAAATGAATAAACAAGTGTTTTAATTGACATCAGAAGATGAAATCAATAAACCCTGGAACATAGAAAAAAGATAAATAAAGATATGAGCAGAACTTAATACAACAGAAAACGTATAAAATTCAGGTGAATTAGTAAGTCCAAAGAATTTTCTTTGAAAAGATTTAAAAGACACACTTTGATTAAGGAAAACCAAAACATAAATAATGAATATACAGAAAGAGTCAGGACAATGATAGAGCAGAGAATATATGAAATGCCAGTAAATTTGAACATTTCTGGAAAGTGGACCATTTCCTAGCTCCTAAAGTTTACCAACACTGACACAAGAGGAAATCATTTAAGGTCATCATGTCTGCCCTTGGCATTCTTGGAACGCACTGGCCTCAGAATGCAGCCTCTGTAGTCCATGGTAACCTGTGGAGAGGGGGCGGGGCTGAGGGAGGTTGGAACACTGCCCTCACTGAGGGAGTGGGTGTGGCCATCTCTGCTGTGACTGAACAAAGGGCAGGGGAGCAGGGGGCCCAGGGCAGGGCCCTCAGAGCCCGGCAGGCTCAGTGGATTGTCACAAGCTTTTAGGCCCAGGCCAAAGGGCGCCTTCTTTGTCTGCACAGCTGCCCAAACTCTCATCTTTCCACTCAGGCCGCCCTCTTACTTGAAGTGTGTGTGGAACGTGTCCGTGCAGTATACCGCGCTGCACAGCTAAGCATAGGTCTGGGCATCGTAGCTTCCTGCCAGGTGACCGAAGTTCGCAGGCAGATGGGTCCCTGGGACACACACGGAGAGGCTCCTGCCCGGGCCACAGGCCGCCCACTGTCCCTGCCCCAGATCGGGGGCCGCAAAGCAGCCCTGTCTGAGTCCCCTGCCTCTAGAGGGAGTATTGGACCAACACTTGTAGAATACGGGGTCCTTGCGGGCCACTCATTGGAGGGACACAAATAAATCTTTGCCGACTTTCTGCTGAAACTTACGAGCGTTCACACCTAAGCCTCTTACAAGGTCAGCTGTTTAGCTAAACATGAGCTCATGATCTAAATTTACACAATATTGAAGAAAGCAGCTACAAGGGGAGACAATCAGCCAAAACCATCAATACCAGAATTAGATTCCCAAGGCCATCCATCAGATGAAGGAATAATCGGGTGCAAGGCAGAAAATATACATAAAACTGGAACTGAAACAAGGCACAAGGATGTTTTCAAAGACTGGTAGGATCTCTAAAACATTTTTCAAGGACATGTCATTGATAAAGCTAAATACTCCAAGGTTGTGTAATACAACAGATTAATCATTGAGAAGAGTGAAATTATGCTGTTTTGAAAACTATGGCAGTTCAGATTTTCTGCCTAATTATATAAGAAGATTTCTCTAAAAAATACACATTATGTCAAAGACTTATTGGCTGTGAAATAAGTTAAGGGTATTTCAAATGGCTTGTCTGCAAAGAAAGGTGAGATGTAGGGAATCACAGAAAGTCGAGGGGAAAATAGGTCAATATATACATTGCTGTATGGTGAACTAAGCCTTAGGCCAGCAACAATGGAGAGGACCTGATCCTTAGACACGTACAAGTAAGCTGGAATTTTCAAAAGTTCAAATCTTTATAAGTACAAAGATTTATTAAAATGAATAACCAAGTGTTTTAATTGACATCAGAAGATGAAAACAATAAACCCTGAGAACATATAAAAAAGATAAATAAAGATAGGAGCAGAACTTAATACAACAGAAAACGTATAAAATTCAGGTGATTTAGTAAGTCCAAAGAATCTTCTTTGAAAAGATTTAAAAGACACACTTTGATTAAGGAAAACCAAAACATAAGTAAAGAATATACAGAAAGAGTCAGGACAATGCTAGAGCAGACAATATATGAAATGCCAGTAAATTTGAACATTTCTGTCAAGTGGACCATTTCCTAGCTCCTAAAGTTTACCAACACTGACACAAGAGGAAATCATTTAAGGTCATCATGTCTGCCCTTGGCATTCTTGGAACGCCCTGGCCTCAGAATGCAGCCTCTGTAGTCCATGGTAACCTGCGGAGAGGGGGCGGGGTTGAGGGAGGTTGGAACACTGCCCTCACTGAGGGAGTGGGTGTGGCCATCTCTGCTGTGACTGAACAAAGGGCAGGGGAGCAGGGGGCCCAGGGCAGGGCCCTCAGAGCCCGGCAGGCTCAGTGGAGTGTCACAAGCTTTTAGGCCCAGGCCAAAGGGCGCCTTCTTTGTCTGCACAGCTGCCCAAACTCTCACCTTTCCACTCAGGCCGCCCTCTTACTTGAAGTGTGTGTGGAACGTGTCCATGCAGTATTCCGCGCTGCACAGATAATCATAGGTCTGGGCATCGTAGCTTCCTGCCAGGTGACCGAAGTTCGCAGGCAGATGGGTCCCTGGGACACACGCGGAGAGGCTCCTGCCCGGGTCACAGGCCGCCCACTGCCCCTGCCCCAGATCAGGGGCCGCAAAGCAGCCCTGTCTGAGTCCCCTGCCTCTAGAGGGAGTATTGGACCAACACTTGTAGAAAACGGGGTCCTTGCGGGCCACTCATTGGAGGGACACAAATAAATCTTTGTCGACTTTCTGCTGAAACTTACGAGCGTTCACACCTAAGCCTCTTACAAGGTCAGCTGTTTAGCTAAACATGAGCTCATGATCTAAATTTACACAATAATGAAGAAAGCAGCTACAAGGGGAGACAATCAGCCAAAACCATCAATACCTGAATTAGATTCCCAAGGCCATCCATCAGATGAAGGAATAATCGGGTGCAAGGCAGAAAATATACATAAAACTGGAACTGAAACAAGGCACAAGGATGTTTTCAAAGACTGGTAGGATCTCTAAAACATTTTTAAAGGACATGTCATTGATAAAGCTAAATACTCCAAGGTTGTGTAATACAACAGATTAATCATTGAGAAGAGTGAAATTATGCTGTTTTGAAAACTATGGCCGGTCAGATTTTCTGCCAAATTATATAAGAAGATTTCTCTAAAAAATACACTTTATTTCAAAGAGTTATTAGCTGTGAAATAAGTTAAGGGTATTTCAAATGGCTTGTCTGCAAAGAAAGGTGAGATGTAGGGAATCACAGAAAGTCGAGGGGAAAATAGGTCAATATATACATTGCTGTATGGTGAACTAAGCCTTAGGCCAGCAACAATGGAGAGGACCTGACCCTTAGACACGTACAAGTAAGCTGGAATCTTCAAAAGTTCTAATCTTTATAAGTAAAAAGATTTATTAAAATGAATAACCAAGTGTTTTAATTGACATCAGAAGATGAAAACAATAAACCCTGAGAACATAGAAAAAAGATAAATAAAGATATGAGCAGAACTTAATACAACAGAAAACGTTTAAAACTGAGGTGATTTAGTAAGTCCAAAGAATCTTCTTTGAAAAGATTTAAAAGACACACTTTGATTAAGGAAAACCAAAACATAAGTAAAGAATATACAGAAAGAGTCAGGACAATGTTAGAGCAGAGAATATATGAAATGCCAGTAAATTTGAACATTTCTGTAAAGTGGACCATTTCCTAGCTCCTAAAGTTTACCAACACTGACACAAGAGGATATCATTTAAGGTCATCATGTCTGCCCTTGGAATTCTCGGAACGCCCTGGACTCAGAATGCAGCCTCTGTAGTCCATGGTAACCTGCGGATAGGGGGCGGGGTTGAGGGAGGTTGGAACACTGCCCTCACTGAGGGAGTGGGTGTGGCCATCTCTGCTGTGACTGAACAAAGGCCAGGGGAGCAGGGGGCCCAGGGCAGGGCCCTCAGAGCCCGGCAGGCCGAGTGGATTGTCACAGTCTTTTAGGCCCAGGCCAAAGGGCGCCTTCTTTGTCTGAACAGCTGCCCAAAATCTCATCTTTCCACTCAGGCCGCCCTCTTACTTGAAGTGTGTGTGGAACGTGTCCGTGCAGTATACCACGCTGCACAGCTAAGCATAGGTCTGGGCATCGTAGCTTCCTGCCAGGTGACCGAAGTTCGCAGGCAGATGGGTCCCTGGGAAACACGCGGAGAGACTCCTGCCCGGGCCACAGGCCGCCCACTGCCCCTGCCCCAGATCGGGGGCCGCAAAGCAGCCCTGTCTGAGTCCCCTGCCTCTAGAGGGTGTATTGGACCAACACTTGTAGAAAACGGGGTCCTTGCGGGCCACTCATTGGAGGGACACAAATAAATCTTTGCCGACTTTCTGCTGAAACTTACGAGCGTTCACACCTAAGCCTCTTACAAGGTCAGGTGTTTAGCTAAACATGAGCTCATGATCTAAATTTACACAATATTGAAGAAAGCAGCTACAAGGGGAGACAATCAGCCAAAACCATCAATACCTGAATTAGATTCCCAAGGCCATCCATCAGATGAAGGAATAATCGGGTGCAAGGCAGAAAATATACATAAAACTGGAACTGAAACAAGGCACAAGGATGTTTTCAAAGACTGGTAGGATCTCTAAAACATTTTTCAAGGACATGTCATTGATAAAGCTAAATACTCCAAGGTGGTGTAATACAACAGATTAATCATTGAGAAGAGTGAAATTATGCTGTTTTGAAAACTATGGCAGGTCAGATTTTCTGCCTAATTATATAAGAAGATTTCTCTAAAAAATACACATTATTTCAAAGACTTATTTGCTGTGAAATAAGTTAAGGGTATTTCAAATGGCTTGTCTGCAAAGAAAGGTGAGATGTAGGGAATCAAAGAAAGTCGAGGGGAAAATAGGTCAATATATACATTGCTGTATGGTGAACTAAGCCTTAGGCCAGCAACAATGGAGAGGACCTGACCCTTAGACACGTACAAGTAAGCTGGAATCTTCAAAAGTTCAAATCTTTATAAGTAAAAAGATTTATTAAAATGAATAACCAAGTGTTTTAATTGACATCAGAAGATGAAAACAATAAACCCTGAGAACATAGAAAAAAGATAAATAAAGATATGAGCAGAAATTAATACAACAGAAAACGTATAAAATTCAGGTGATTTAGTAAGTCCAAAGAATCTTCTTTGAAAAGATTTAAAAGACACACTTTGATTAAGGAAAACCAAAACATAAGTAAAGAATATACAGAAAGAGTCAGGACAATGTTAGAGCAGACAATATATGAAATGCCAGTAAATTTGAACATTTCTGTCAAGTGGACCATTTCCTAGCTCCTAAAGTTTACCAACACTGACACAAGAGGAAATCATTTAAGGTCATCATGTCTGCCCTTGGCATTCTTGGAACGCCCTGGCCTCAGAATGCAGCCTCTGTAGTCCATGGTAACCTGCGGAGAGGGGGCGGGGCTGAGGGAGGTTGGAAAACTGCCCTCACTGAGGGAGTGGGTGTGGCCATCTCTGCTGTGAGTGAACAAAGGGCAGGGGATCAGGGGGACCAGTGCAGGGCCCTCAGAGCCCCGCCGGCCCAGTGGAGTGTCACAAGCTTTTAGGCCCAGGCCAAGGGGCGCCTTCTTTGTCTGCACAGCTGCCCAAACTCTCACCTTTCCACTCAGGACACCCTCTTACTTAAAGTGTGTGTGGAACGTGTCCGTGCAGTATACCGCGCTGCACAGCTAAGCATAGGTCTGGGCATCGTAGCTTCCTGCCAGGTGACCGAAGTTCGCAGGCAGATGGGTCCCTGGGACACACGTGGAGAGGCTCCTGCCCGGGCCACAGGCCGCCCACTGCCCCTGCCCCAGATCGGGGGCCGCAAAGAAGCCCTGTCTGAGTCCCCTGCCTCTAGAGGGAGTATTGGACCAACACTTGTAGAAAACGGGGTCCTTGCGGGCCACTCATTGGAGGGACACAAATAAATCTTTGCCGACTTTCTGCTGAAACTTACGAGCGTTCACACCTAAGCCTCTTACAAGGTCAGCTGTTTAGCTAAACATGAGCTCATGATCTAAATTTACACAATATTGAAGAAAGCAGCTACAAGGGGATACAATCAGCCAAAACCATCAATATCAGAATTAGATTCCCAAGGCCATCAATCAGATGTAGGAATAATCGGGTGCAAGGCAGAAAATATACATAAAACTTGAACTGATACAAGGCACAAGGATGTTTTCAAAGACTGGTAGGATCTCTAAAACATTTTTCAAGGACATGTCATTGATAAAGCTAAATACTCCAAGGTTGTGTAATACAACAGATTAATCATTGAGAAGAGTGAAATTATGCTGTTTTGAAAACTATGGCAGGTCAGATTTTCTGCCTACTTATATAAGAAGATTTCTCTAAAAAATACACATTATTTCAAAGAGTTATTGGCTGTGAAATAAGTTAAGGGTATTTCAAATGGCTTGTCTGCAAAGAAAGGTGAGATGTAGGGAATCACAGAAAGTCGAGGGGAAAATAGGTCAATATATACATTGCTGTATGGTGAACTAAGCCTTAGGCCAGCAACAATGGAGAGGACCTGACCCTTAGACACGTACAAGTAAGCTGGAATCTTCAAAAGTTCAAATCTTTATAAGTAAAAAGATTTATTAAAATGAATAACCAAGTGTTTTAATTGACATCAGAAGATGAAAACAATAAACCCTGAGAACATAGAGAAAAGATAAATAATCATATGAGCAGAACTTAATACAACAGAAAACGTATAAAATTCAGGTGATTTAGTAAGTCCAAAGAATTTTCTTTAAAAAGATTTAAAAGACACACTTTGATTAAGGAAAACCAAAACATAAGTAAAGAATATACAGAAAGAGTCAGGACAATGTTAGAGCAGACAATATATGAAATGCCAGTAAATTTGAACATTTCTGTCAAGTGGACCATTTCCTAGCTCCTAAAGTTTACCAACACTGACACAAGAGGAAATCATTTAAGGTCATCATGTCTGCCCTTGGCATTCTCGGAACGCCCTGGCCTCAGAATGCAGCCTCTCTAGTCCATGGTAACCTGCGGAGAGGGGGCGGGGCTGAGGGAGGTTGGAACACTGCCCTCACTGAGGGAGTGGGTGTGGCCATCTCTGCTGTGAGTGAACAAAGGGCAGGGGAGCAGGGGGCCCAGGGCAGGGCCCTCAGAGCCCGGCAGGCCCAGTGGAGTGTCACAAGTTTTTAGGCCCAGGCCAAAGGGCGCCTTCTTTGTCTGCACAGCTGCCCAAACTCTCACCTTTCCACTCAGGCCGCCCTCTTACTTGAAGTGTGTGTGGAACGTGTCCGCGCAGTACACCGCGCTGCACAGCTAAGCATAGTTCTGGGCATCGTAGCTTCCTGCCAGGTGACCGAAGTTCGCAGGCAGATGGGTCCCTGGGACACACGTGGAGGGGCTCCTGCCCGGGTCACAGGCCGCCCACTGCCCCTGCCCCAGATTGGGGGCCGCAAAGCAGCCCTGTCTGAGTCCCCTGCCTCTAGAGGGAGTATTGGACCAACACTTGTAGAAAACGGGATCCTTGCGGGCCACTCATTGGAGGGACACAAATAAATCTTTGCCGACTTTCTGCTGAAACTTACGAGCGTTCACAACTAAGCCTCTTACAAGGTCAGCTGTTTAGCTAAACATGAGCTCATGATCTAAATTTACACAATATTGAAGAAAGCAGCTACAAGAGGAGACAATCAGCCAAAACCATCAATACCAGAATTAGATTCCCAAGGCCATCCATCAGATGAAGGAATAATCGGGTGCAAGGCAGAAAATATACATAAAACTGGAACTGAAACAAGGCACAAGGATGTTTTCAAAGACTGGTAGGATCTGTAAAACATTTTTCAAGGACATGTCATTGATAAAGCTAAATACTCCAAGGTTGTGTAATACAACAGATTAATCATTGAGAAGAGTGAAATTATGCTGTTTTGAAAACTATGGCCGGTCAGATTTTCTGCCTAATTCTATAAGAAGATTTCTCTAAAAAATACACATTATTTCAAAGACTTATTGGCTGTGAAATAAGTTAAGGGTATTTCAAATGGCTTGTCTGCAAAGAAAGGTGAGATGTAGGGAATCACAGAAAGTCGAGGGGAAAATAGGTCAATATATACATTGCTTTATGGTGAACTAAGCCTTAGGCCAGCAACAATGGAGAGGACCTGATCCTTAGACACGTACAAGTAAGCTGGAATCTTCAAAAGTTCAAATCTTTATAAGTACAAAGATTTATTAAAATGAATAACCAAGTGTTTTAATTGACATCAGAAGATGAAAACAATAAACCCTGAGAACATAGAGAAAAGATAAATAAAGATATGAGCAGAATTTAATACAACAGAAAACGTATAAAATTCAGGTGATTTAGTAAGTCCAAAGAATCTTCTTTGAAAAGATTTAAAAGACACACTTTGTTTAAGGAAAACCAAAACATAAGTAAAGAATATACAGAAAGAGTCAGGACAATGTTAGAGCAGACAATATATGAAATGCCAGTAAATTTGAACATTTCTGTCAAGTGGACCATTTCCTAGCTCCTAAAGTTTACCAACACTGACACAAGAGGAAATCATTTAAGGTCATCATGTCTGCCCTTGGCATTCTCGGAACGCCCTGGCCTCAGAATGCAGCCTCTGTAGTCCATGGTAACCTGCGGAGAGGGGGCGGGGCTGAGGGAGGTTGGAAAACTGCCCTCACTGAGGGAGTGGGTGTGGCCATCTCTGCTGTGACTGAACAAAGGGAAGGGGAGCAGGGGGCCCAGGGCTGGGCTCTCAGAGCCCGGCAGGCCCAGTGGAGTGTCACAAGCTTTTAGGCCCAGGCCAAAGGGCGCCTTCTTTGTCTGCACAGCTGCCCAAACTCTCACCTTTCCACTCAGGGCGCCCTCTTAATTGAAGTGTGTGTGGAACGTGTCCGCGCAGTACACCGCGCTGCACAGCTAAGCATAGGTCTGGGCATCGTAGCTTCCTGCCAGGTGACCGAAGTTCGCAGGCAGATGCGTCCCTGGGACACACGCGGAGAGGCTCCTGCCCGGGTCACAGGCCGCCCACTGCCCCTGCCCCAGATAGGGGGCAGCAAAGCAACCCTGTCTGAGTCCCCTGCCTCTAGAGGGAGTATTGGACCAACACTTGTAGAAAACGGGGTCCTTGCGGGCCACTCATTGGAGGGACACAAATAAATCTTTGTCGACTTTCTGCTGAAACTTACGAGCGTTCACACCTAAGCCTCTTACAAGGTCAGCTGTTTAGCTAAACATGAGCTCTTGATCTAAATTTACACAATATTGAAGAAAGCAGCTACAAGGGGAGACAATCAGCCAAAACCATCAATACCAGAA
>NW_028294725.1:0-95174 GCF_964341445.2 Mesoplodon mirus
GAAACCAGGCGCTTGCGGTTCCTTCCTGGGAGCTCAGCCCAGAGCATACTGTAGCTAAAGTGCCAACTAAATGTGACCTCCAGTCACGAAGTAAGGTGCACATTTTCCCATTACCAGAGGCAGGGGTGCACCAGGTTCCAGGAAGTCTCAGTCAATGGACGGCTTTAGCTTTAGTATGCCTCACAGCGCTCAAGCCTCTCACGGGGGCACTTCTTTCCAAGGATGTGCACCGTGTACCAAAAGCCTTCTGAGCACAATCAAGGGAGACACGGCTCTGGGACCATCCCTCACTATGCAGGTGAAAGGGCCGGGAACTAATCTGTTCTCTATGGCTAGCGTTCCACAGCTTGGAAACAGCCCCAGGAGCACGGTTCTTGGGCAGGCTTTCTTTCCATGCGGGTCTGCCTCGTTGAGGACACCTAAGCTGCCCTGAAAGAAACCACCGGGGCTCCAATCCACTTTGGGGACTCGTGCTCGACGTCTCTCTAAGTGAGGCGGAAAGTAGACTTTAGGTCCAGCCCGAAATGAAGTCGAGATTTACTAGTCGAGCCTTGCTAGGCATTTGGAACATGCAAAGTCACCTACGCCTCCTGAGGGCATTTCGAGGATTAGGCCACTCAGCACATGCAGAACACACTGCATCCCAAAGTTTCATCGCAGAAGGCCGAATTGTGTTCCAAGGGCCTCCTTTGGCTTGTCAGAGAAGAGAGGTCTATGTGCTGGGTGATCCGGTGTGTAAGTGAGAAGCCTGGAGTAAGGCAGTATTTTCCCCCATTTGAAAGGCAGATAGCGGCGGCCTCAAGGCTGACTGAAAGACAGTGCTGTTACCCGTCTTCTAGTCACTGCTAGGAATGCCTCAGTGAAGAAAGTGAGTTTTCTCCTACGAATCCAGGTGGTCGCCAGTGCCTTGCTGGGAGCTCATCCCACGGCTTGCCCTAGCTAAAGTGCCAAGTAAACGCGACCCCAGGCCTCAAGGTAAGCACGAGTGTTTCCTCTCAGCAAAGCTTGCTGGGCAGCCATCTCCACGAACCCTGACTCGATGGAGTGCTTTAACTCCTCTACGGCTCTCCGGAGGCCTCAGAGAGTCGCGTATGAATTCCCTTCTGAGGGAGAGCGTGTGTGCCGTGAGTCCCCCGTTTGTCTTCCGAGCAACACAGCGCAGAACAGGCTGTTGGGGTCAACCCTTTCTATGCAGAGGGAAGGGCAATGAACTGATCCTCGCTTGCCTAGCTTGATTTCTACCGCTGTAAAGCAGCCCCAGGACAACGTTTTTGCCGGTATTATATTCAACGTGGCTCTCCCTCTGTGGGGGCCCTCTGAGCTGCACTGAAAGAATCCCTGAGCCTACAGAGCCCCCTGGCGGCTCTTACCTCTCATCTCTCTATTGGGACGCAAGGTACACTGTAGGTCCAGCCTGACAGAAAGAACAGAAAAACCGGTCAACTTGGGAGACATTTGGACGATACAAATTCACTTAGGCCTGACTAAGTCATTAAGCGGGTAATGCTAGGCACGGCATGCCAAAGACCCCGCCTGCAACGAAGTGTCATCATAGAAAGGCCCCGTGTGGCCGAAAGTCTCCAGTAGTCAGTCAGAGAGTGCCGGTGAATGCGCTGTGGGGTCAAGTTGGAAACTGGAGCATGTGGGAGAAGCCCGACTCTCCCCCTTTGAAAAGCAACTTCAGTGCAGCTTCCAAGCTGCCTGAACACCACACCACCAGGACACTGTTCACTCCACGGATGCCTCTGAGGAGCAGTGAGCTTTTGCAAAAGAAACCAGGCGCTTGCGGTTCCTTCCTGGGAGCTCAGCCCAGAGCATACTGTAGCTAAAGTGCCAACTAAATGTGACCTCCAGTCACGAAGTAAGGTGCACATTTTCCCATTACCAGAGGCAGGGGTGCACCAGTTTCCAGGAAGTCTCAGTCAATGGACGGCTTTAGCTTTAGTATGCCTCACAGCGCTCAAGCCTCTCACGGGGGCACTTCTTTCCAAGGATGTGCACCGTGTACCAAAAGCCTTCTGAGCACAATCAAGGGAGACACGGCTCTGGGACCATCCCTCACTATGCAGGTGAAAGGGCCGGGAACTAATCTGTTCTCTATGGCTAGCGTTCCACAGCTTGGAAACAGCCCCAGGAGCACGGTTCTTGGGCAGGCTTTCTTTCCATGCGGGTCTGCCTCGTTGAGGACACCTAAGCTGCCCTGAAAGAAACCACCGGGGCTCCAATCCACTTTGGGGACTCGTGCTCGACGTCTCTCTAAGTGAGGCGGAAAGTAGACTTTAGGTCCAGCCCGAAATGAAGTCGAGATTTACTAGTCGAGCCTTGCTAGGCATTTGGAACATGCAAAGTCACCTACGCCTCCTGAGGGCATTTCGAGGATTAGGCCACTCAGCACATGCAGAACACACTGCATCCCAAAGTTTCATCGCAGAAGGCCGAATTGTGTTCCAAGGGCCTCCTTTGGCTTGTCAGAGAAGAGAGGTCTCTGTGCTGGGTGATCCGGTGTGTAAGTGAGAAGCCTGGAGTAAGGCAGTATTTTCCCCCATTTGAAAGGCAGATAGCGGCGGCCTCAAGGCTGACTGAAAGACAGTGCTGTTACCCGTCTTCTAGTCACTGCTAGGAATGCCTCAGTGAAGAAAGTGAGTTTTCTCCTACGAATCCAGGTGGTCGCCAGTGCCTTGCTGGGAGCTCATCCCACGGCTTGCCCTAGCTAAAGTGCCAAGTAAACGCGACCCCAGGCCTCAAGGTAAGCACGAGTGTTTCCTCTCAGCAAAGCTTGCTGGGCAGCCATCTCCACGAACCCTGACTCGATGGAGTGCTTTAACTCCTCTACGGCTCTCCGGAGGCCTCAGAGAGTCGCGTATGAATTCCCTTCTGAGGGAGAGCGTGTGTGCCGTGAGTCCCCCGTTTGTCTTCCGAGCAACACAGCGCAGAACAGGCTGTTGGGGTCAACCCTTTCTATGCAGAGGGAAGGGCAATGAACTGATCCTCGCTTGCCTAGCTTGATTTCTACCGCTGTAAAGCAGCCCCAGGACAACGTTTTTGCCGGTATTATATTCAACGTGGCTCTCCCTCTGTGGGGGCCCTCTGAGCTGCACTGAAAGAATCCCTGAGCCTACAGAGCCCCCTGGCGGCTCTTACCTCTCATCTCTCTATTGGGACGCAAGGTACACTGTAGGTCCAGCCTGACAGAAAGAACAGAAAAACCGGTCAACTTGGGAGACATTTGGACGATACAAATTCACTTAGGCCTGACTAAGTCATTAAGCGGGTAATGCTAGGCACGGCATGCCAAAGACCCCGCCTGCAACGAAGTGTCATCATAGAAAGGCCCCGTGTGGCCGAAAGTCTCCAGTAGTCAGTCAGAGAGTGCCGGTGAATGCGCTGTGGGGTCAAGTTGGAAACTGGAGCATGTGGGAGAAGCCCGACTCTCCCCCTTTGAAAAGCAACTTCAGTGCAGCTTCCAAGCTGCCTGAACACCACACCACCAGGACACTGTTCACTCCACGGATGCCTCTGAGGAGCAGTGAGCTTTTGCAAAAGAAACCAGGCGCTTGCGGTTCCTTCCTGGGAGCTCAGCCCAGAGCATACTGCAGCTAAAGTGCCAACTAAATGTGACCTCCAGTCACGAAGTAAGGTGCACATTTTCCCATTACCAGAGGCAGGGGTGCACCAGTTTCCAGGAAGTCTCAGTCAATGGACGGCTTTAGCTTTAGTATGCCTCACAGCGCTCAAGCCTCTCACGGGGGCACTTCTTTCCAAGGATGTGCACCGTGTACCAAAAGCCTTCTGAGCACAATCAAGGGAGACACGGCTCTGGGACCATCCCTCACTATGCAGGTGAAAGGGCCGGGAACTAATCTGTTCTCTATGGCTAGCGTTCCACAGCTTGGAAACAGCCCCAGGAGCACGGTTCTTGGGCAGGCTTTCTTTCCATGCGGGTCTGCCTCGTTGAGGACACCTAAGCTGCCCTGAAAGAAACCACCGGGGCTCCAATCCACTTTGGGGACTCGTGCTCGACGTCTCTCTAAGTGAGGCGGAAAGTAGACTTTAGGTCCAGCCCGAAATGAAGTCGAGATTTACTAGTCGAGCCTTGCTAGGCATTTGGAACATGCAAAGTCACCTACGCCTCCTGAGGGCATTTCGAGGATTAGGCCACTCAGCACATGCAGAACACACTGCATCCCAAAGTTTCATCGCAGAAGGCCGAATTGTGTTCCAAGGGCCTCCTTTGGCTTGTCAGAGAAGAGAGGTCTCTGTGCTGGGTGATCCGGTGTGTAAGTGAGAAGCCTGGAGTAAGGCAGTATTTTCCCCCATTTGAAAGGCAGATAGCGGCGGCCTCAAGGCTGACTGAAAGACAGTGCTGTTACCCGTCTTCTAGTCACTGCTAGGAATGCCTCAGTGAAGAAAGTGAGTTTTCTCCTACGAATCCAGGTGGTCGCCAGTGCCTTGCTGGGAGCTCATCCCACGGCTTGCCCTAGCTAAAGTGCCAAGTAAACGCGACCCCAGGCCTCAAGGTAAGCACGAGTGTTTCCTCTCAGCAAAGCTTGCTGGGCAGCCATCTCCACGAACCCTGACTCGATGGAGTGCTTTAACTCCTCTACGGCTCTCCGGAGGCCTCAGAGAGTCGCGTATGAATTCCCTTCTGAGGGAGAGCGTGTGTGCCGTGAGTCCCCCGTTTGTCTTCCGAGCAACACAGCGCAGAACAGGCTGTTGGGGTCAACCCTTTCTATGCAGAGGGAAGGGCAATGAACTGATCCTCGCTTGCCTAGCTTGATTTCTACCGCTGTAAAGCAGCCCCAGGACAACGTTTTTGCCGGTATTATATTCAACGTGGCTCTCCCTCTGTGGGGGCCCTCTGAGCTGCACTGAAAGAATCCCTGAGCCTACAGAGCCCCCTGGCGGCTCTTACCTCTCATCTCTCTATTGGGACGCAAGGTACACTGTAGGTCCAGCCTGACAGAAAGAACAGAAAAACCGGTCAACTTGGGAGACATTTGGACGATACAAATTCACTTAGGCCTGACTAAGTCATTAAGCGGGTAATGCTAGGCACGGCATGCCAAAGACCCCGCCTGCAACGAAGTGTCATCATAGAAAGGCCCCGTGTGGCCGAAAGTCTCCAGTAGTCAGTCAGAGAGTGCCGGTGAATGCGCTGTGGGGTCAAGTTGGAAACTGGAGCATGTGGGAGAAGCCCGACTCTCCCCCTTTGAAAAGCAACTTCAGTGCAGCTTCCAAGCTGCCTGAACACCACACCACCAGGACACTGTTCACTCCACGGATGCCTCTGAGGAGCAGTGAGCTTTTGCAAAAGAAACCAGGCGCTTGCGGTTCCTTCCTGGGAGCTCAGCCCAGAGCATACTGCAGCTAAAGTGCCAACTAAATGTGACCTCCAGTCACGAAGTAAGGTGCACATTTTCCCATTACCAGAGGCAGGGGTGCACCAGTTTCCAGGAAGTCTCAGTCAATGGACGGCTTTAGCTTTAGTATGCCTCACAGCGCTCAAGCCTCTCACGGGGGCACTTCTTTCCAAGGATGTGCACCGTGTACCAAAAGCCTTCTGAGCACAATCAAGGGAGACACGGCTCTGGGACCATCCCTCACTATGCAGGTGAAAGGGCCGGGAACTAATCTGTTCTCTATGGCTAGCGTTCCACAGCTTGGAAACAGCCCCAGGAGCACGGTTCTTGGGCAGGCTTTCTTTCCATGCGGGTCTGCCTCGTTGAGGACACCTAAGCTGCCCTGAAAGAAACCACCGGGGCTCCAATCCACTTTGGGGACTCGTGCTCGACGTCTCTCTAAGTGAGGCGGAAAGTAGACTTTAGGTCCAGCCCGAAATGAAGTCGAGATTTACTAGTCGAGCCTTGCTAGGCATTTGGAACATGCAAAGTCACCTACGCCTCCTGAGGGCATTTCGAGGATTAGGCCACTCAGCACATGCAGAACACACTGCATCCCAAAGTTTCATCGCAGAAGGCCGAATTGTGTTCCAAGGGCCTCCTTTGGCTTGTCAGAGAAGAGAGGTCTCTGTGCTGGGTGATCCGGTGTGTAAGTGAGAAGCCTGGAGTAAGGCAGTATTTTCCCCCATTTGAAAGGCAGATAGCGGCGGCCTCAAGGCTGACTGAAAGACAGTGCTGTTACCCGTCTTCTAGTCACTGCTAGGAATGCCTCAGTGAAGAAAGTGAGTTTTCTCCTACGAATCCAGGTGGTCGCCAGTGCCTTGCTGGGAGCTCATCCCACGGCTTGCCCTAGCTAAAGTGCCAAGTAAACGCGACCCCAGGCCTCAAGGTAAGCACGAGTGTTTCCTCTCAGCAAAGCTTGCTGGGCAGCCATCTCCACGAACCCTGACTCGATGGAGTGCTTTAACTCCTCTACGGCTCTCCGGAGGCCTCAGAGAGTCGCGTATGAATTCCCTTCTGAGGGAGAGCGTGTGTGCCGTGAGTCCCCCGTTTGTCTTCCGAGCAACACAGCGCAGAACAGGCTGTTGGGGTCAACCCTTTCTATGCAGAGGGAAGGGCAATGAACTGATCCTCGCTTGCCTAGCTTGATTTCTACCGCTGTAAAGCAGCCCCAGGACAACGTTTTTGCCGGTATTATATTCAACGTGGCTCTCCCTCTGTGGGGGCCCTCTGAGCTGCACTGAAAGAATCCCTGAGCCTACAGAGCCCCCTGGCGGCTCTTACCTCTCATCTCTCTATTGGGACGCAAGGTACACTGTAGGTCCAGCCTGACAGAAAGAACAGAAAAACCGGTCAACTTGGGAGACATTTGGACGATACAAATTCACTTAGGCCTGACTAAGTCATTAAGCGGGTAATGCTAGGCACGGCATGCCAAAGACCCCGCCTGCAACGAAGTGTCATCATAGAAAGGCCCCGTGTGGCCGAAAGTCTCCAGTAGTCAGTCAGAGAGTGCCGGTGAATGCGCTGTGGGGTCAAGTTGGAAACTGGAGCATGTGGGAGAAGCCCGACTCTCCCCCTTTGAAAAGCAACTTCAGTGCAGCTTCCAAGCTGCCTGAACACCACACCACCAGGACACTGTTCACTCCACGGATGCCTCTGAGGAGCAGTGAGCTTTTGCAAAAGAAACCAGGCGCTTGCGGTTCCTTCCTGGGAGCTCAGCCCAGAGCATACTGTAGCTAAAGTGCCAACTAAATGTGACCTCCAGTCACGAAGTAAGGTGCACATTTTCCCATTACCAGAGGCAGGGGTGCACCAGTTTCCAGGAAGTCTCAGTCAATGGACGGCTTTAGCTTTAGTATGCCTCACAGCGCTCAAGCCTCTCACGGGGGCACTTCTTTCCAAGGATGTGCACCGTGTACCAAAAGCCTTCTGAGCACAATCAAGGGAGACACGGCTCTGGGACCATCCCTCACTATGCAGGTGAAAGGGCCGGGAACTAATCTGTTCTCTATGGCTAGCGTTCCACAGCTTGGAAACAGCCCCAGGAGCACGGTTCTTGGGCAGGCTTTCTTTCCATGCGGGTCTGCCTCGTTGAGGACACCTAAGCTGCCCTGAAAGAAACCACCGGGGCTCCAATCCACTTTGGGGACTCGTGCTCGACGTCTCTCTAAGTGAGGCGGAAAGTAGACTTTAGGTCCAGCCCGAAATGAAGTCGAGATTTACTAGTCGAGCCTTGCTAGGCATTTGGAACATGCAAAGTCACCTACGCCTCCTGAGGGCATTTCGAGGATTAGGCCACTCAGCACATGCAGAACACACTGCATCCCAAAGTTTCATCGCAGAAGGCCGAATTGTGTTCCAAGGGCCTCCTTTGGCTTGTCAGAGAAGAGAGGTCTCTGTGCTGGGTGATCCGGTGTGTAAGTGAGAAGCCTGGAGTAAGGCAGTATTTTCCCCCATTTGAAAGGCAGATAGCGGCGGCCTCAAGGCTGACTGAAAGACAGTGCTGTTACCCGTCTTCTAGTCACTGCTAGGAATGCCTCAGTGAAGAAAGTGAGTTTTCTCCTACGAATCCAGGTGGTCGCCAGTGCCTTGCTGGGAGCTCATCCCACGGCTTGCCCTAGCTAAAGTGCCAAGTAAACGCGACCCCAGGCCTCAAGGTAAGCACGAGTGTTTCCTCTCAGCAAAGCTTGCTGGGCAGCCATCTCCACGAACCCTGACTCGATGGAGTGCTTTAACTCCTCTACGGCTCTCCGGAGGCCTCAGAGAGTCGCGTATGAATTCCCTTCTGAGGGAGAGCGTGTGTGCCGTGAGTCCCCCGTTTGTCTTCCGAGCAACACAGCGCAGAACAGGCTGTTGGGGTCAACCCTTTCTATGCAGAGGGAAGGGCAATGAACTGATCCTCGCTTGCCTAGCTTGATTTCTACCGCTGTAAAGCAGCCCCAGGACAACGTTTTTGCCGGTATTATATTCAACGTGGCTCTCCCTCTGTGGGGGCCCTCTGAGCTGCACTGAAAGAATCCCTGAGCCTACAGAGCCCCCTGGCGGCTCTTACCTCTCATCTCTCTATTGGGACGCAAGGTACACTGTAGGTCCAGCCTGACAGAAAGAACAGAAAAACCGGTCAACTTGGGAGACATTTGGACGATACAAATTCACTTAGGCCTGACTAAGTCATTAAGCGGGTAATGCTAGGCACGGCATGCCAAAGACCCCGCCTGCAACGAAGTGTCATCATAGAAAGGCCCCGTGTGGCCGAAAGTCTCCAGTAGTCAGTCAGAGAGTGCCGGTGAATGCGCTGTGGGGTCAAGTTGGAAACTGGAGCATGTGGGAGAAGCCCGACTCTCCCCCTTTGAAAAGCAACTTCAGTGCAGCTTCCAAGCTGCCTGAACACCACACCACCAGGACACTGTTCACTCCACGGATGCCTCTGAGGAGCAGTGAGCTTTTGCAAAAGAAACCAGGCGCTTGCGGTTCCTTCCTGGGAGCTCAGCCCAGAGCATACTGTAGCTAAAGTGCCAACTAAATGTGACCTCCAGTCACGAAGTAAGGTGCACATTTTCCCATTACCAGAGGCAGGGGTGCACCAGTTTCCAGGAAGTCTCAGTCAATGGACGGCTTTAGCTTTAGTATGCCTCACAGCGCTCAAGCCTCTCACGGGGGCACTTCTTTCCAAGGATGTGCACCGTGTACCAAAAGCCTTCTGAGCACAATCAAGGGAGACACGGCTCTGGGACCATCCCTCACTATGCAGGTGAAAGGGCCGGGAACTAATCTGTTCTCTATGGCTAGCGTTCCACAGCTTGGAAACAGCCCCAGGAGCACGGTTCTTGGGCAGGCTTTCTTTCCATGCGGGTCTGCCTCGTTGAGGACACCTAAGCTGCCCTGAAAGAAACCACCGGGGCTCCAATCCACTTTGGGGACTCGTGCTCGACGTCTCTCTAAGTGAGGCGGAAAGTAGACTTTAGGTCCAGCCCGAAATGAAGTCGAGATTTACTAGTCGAGCCTTGCTAGGCATTTGGAACATGCAAAGTCACCTACGCCTCCTGAGGGCATTTCGAGGATTAGGCCACTCAGCACATGCAGAACACACTGCATCCCAAAGTTTCATCGCAGAAGGCCGAATTGTGTTCCAAGGGCCTCCTTTGGCTTGTCAGAGAAGAGAGGTCTATGTGCTGGGTGATCCGGTGTGTAAGTGAGAAGCCTGGAGTAAGGCAGTATTTTCCCCCATTTGAAAGGCAGATAGCGGCGGCCTCAAGGCTGACTGAAAGACAGTGCTGTTACCCGTCTTCTAGTCACTGCTAGGAATGCCTCAGTGAAGAAAGTGAGTTTTCTCCTACGAATCCAGGTGGTCGCCAGTGCCTTGCTGGGAGCTCATCCCACGGCTTGCCCTAGCTAAAGTGCCAAGTAAACGCGACCCCAGGCCTCAAGGTAAGCACGAGTGTTTCCTCTCAGCAAAGCTTGCTGGGCAGCCATCTCCACGAACCCTGACTCGATGGAGTGCTTTAACTCCTCTACGGCTCTCCGGAGGCCTCAGAGAGTCGCGTATGAATTCCCTTCTGAGGGAGAGCGTGTGTGCCGTGAGTCCCCCGTTTGTCTTCCGAGCAACACAGCGCAGAACAGGCTGTTGGGGTCAACCCTTTCTATGCAGAGGGAAGGGCAATGAACTGATCCTCGCTTGCCTAGCTTGATTTCTACCGCTGTAAAGCAGCCCCAGGACAACGTTTTTGCCGGTATTATATTCAACGTGGCTCTCCCTCTGTGGGGGCCCTCTGAGCTGCACTGAAAGAATCCCTGAGCCTACAGAGCCCCCTGGCGGCTCTTACCTCTCATCTCTCTATTGGGACGCAAGGTACACTGTAGGTCCAGCCTGACAGAAAGAACAGAAAAACCGGTCAACTTGGGAGACATTTGGACGATACAAATTCACTTAGGCCTGACTAAGTCATTAAGCGGGTAATGCTAGGCACGGCATGCCAAAGACCCCGCCTGCAACGAAGTGTCATCATAGAAAGGCCCCGTGTGGCCGAAAGTCTCCAGTAGTCAGTCAGAGAGTGCCGGTGAATGCGCTGTGGGGTCAAGTTGGAAACTGGAGCATGTGGGAGAAGCCCGACTCTCCCCCTTTGAAAAGCAACTTCAGTGCAGCTTCCAAGCTGCCTGAACACCACACCACCAGGACACTGTTCACTCCACGGATGCCTCTGAGGAGCAGTGAGCTTTTGCAAAAGAAACCAGGCGCTTGCGGTTCCTTCCTGGGAGCTCAGCCCAGAGCATACTGTAGCTAAAGTGCCAACTAAATGTGACCTCCAGTCACGAAGTAAGGTGCACATTTTCCCATTACCAGAGGCAGGGGTGCACCAGTTTCCAGGAAGTCTCAGTCAATGGACGGCTTTAGCTTTAGTATGCCTCACAGCGCTCAAGCCTCTCACGGGGGCACTTCTTTCCAAGGATGTGCACCGTGTACCAAAAGCCTTCTGAGCACAATCAAGGGAGACACGGCTCTGGGACCATCCCTCACTATGCAGGTGAAAGGGCCGGGAACTAATCTGTTCTCTATGGCTAGCGTTCCACAGCTTGGAAACAGCCCCAGGAGCACGGTTCTTGGGCAGGCTTTCTTTCCATGCGGGTCTGCCTCGTTGAGGACACCTAAGCTGCCCTGAAAGAAACCACCGGGGCTCCAATCCACTTTGGGGACTCGTGCTCGACGTCTCTCTAAGTGAGGCGGAAAGTAGACTTTAGGTCCAGCCCGAAATGAAGTCGAGATTTACTAGTCGAGCCTTGCTAGGCATTTGGAACATGCAAAGTCACCTACGCCTCCTGAGGGCATTTCGAGGATTAGGCCACTCAGCACATGCAGAACACACTGCATCCCAAAGTTTCATCGCAGAAGGCCGAATTGTGTTCCAAGGGCCTCCTTTGGCTTGTCAGAGAAGAGAGGTCTATGTGCTGGGTGATCCGGTGTGTAAGTGAGAAGCCTGGAGTAAGGCAGTATTTTCCCCCATTTGAAAGGCAGATAGCGGCGGCCTCAAGGCTGACTGAAAGACAGTGCTGTTACCCGTCTTCTAGTCACTGCTAGGAATGCCTCAGTGAAGAAAGTGAGTTTTCTCCTACGAATCCAGGTGGTCGCCAGTGCCTTGCTGGGAGCTCATCCCACGGCTTGCCCTAGCTAAAGTGCCAAGTAAACGCGACCCCAGGCCTCAAGGTAAGCACGAGTGTTTCCTCTCAGCAAAGCTTGCTGGGCAGCCATCTCCACGAACCCTGACTCGATGGAGTGCTTTAACTCCTCTACGGCTCTCCGGAGGCCTCAGAGAGTCGCGTATGAATTCCCTTCTGAGGGAGAGCGTGTGTGCCGTGAGTCCCCCGTTTGTCTTCCGAGCAACACAGCGCAGAACAGGCTGTTGGGGTCAACCCTTTCTATGCAGAGGGAAGGGCAATGAACTGATCCTCGCTTGCCTAGCTTGATTTCTACCGCTGTAAAGCAGCCCCAGGACAACGTTTTTGCCGGTATTATATTCAACGTGGCTCTCCCTCTGTGGGGGCCCTCTGAGCTGCACTGAAAGAATCCCTGAGCCTACAGAGCCCCCTGGCGGCTCTTACCTCTCATCTCTCTATTGGGACGCAAGGTACACTGTAGGTCCAGCCTGACAGAAAGAACAGAAAAACCGGTCAACTTGGGAGACATTTGGACGATACAAATTCACTTAGGCCTGACTAAGTCATTAAGCGGGTAATGCTAGGCACGGCATGCCAAAGACCCCGCCTGCAACGAAGTGTCATCATAGAAAGGCCCCGTGTGGCCGAAAGTCTCCAGTAGTCAGTCAGAGAGTGCCGGTGAATGCGCTGTGGGGTCAAGTTGGAAACTGGAGCATGTGGGAGAAGCCCGACTCTCCCCCTTTGAAAAGCAACTTCAGTGCAGCTTCCAAGCTGCCTGAACACCACACCACCAGGACACTGTTCACTCCACGGATGCCTCTGAGGAGCAGTGAGCTTTTGCAAAAGAAACCAGGCGCTTGCGGTTCCTTCCTGGGAGCTCAGCCCAGAGCATACTGTAGCTAAAGTGCCAACTAAATGTGACCTCCAGTCACGAAGTAAGGTGCACATTTTCCCATTACCAGAGGCAGGGGTGCACCAGTTTCCAGGAAGTCTCAGTCAATGGACGGCTTTAGCTTTAGTATGCCTCACAGCGCTCAAGCCTCTCACGGGGGCACTTCTTTCCAAGGATGTGCACCGTGTACCAAAAGCCTTCTGAGCACAATCAAGGGAGACACGGCTCTGGGACCATCCCTCACTATGCAGGTGAAAGGGCCGGGAACTAATCTGTTCTCTATGGCTAGCGTTCCACAGCTTGGAAACAGCCCCAGGAGCACGGTTCTTGGGCAGGCTTTCTTTCCATGCGGGTCTGCCTCGTTGAGGACACCTAAGCTGCCCTGAAAGAAACCACCGGGGCTCCAATCCACTTTGGGGACTCGTGCTCGACGTCTCTCTAAGTGAGGCGGAAAGTAGACTTTAGGTCCAGCCCGAAATGAAGTCGAGATTTACTAGTCGAGCCTTGCTAGGCATTTGGAACATGCAAAGTCACCTACGCCTCCTGAGGGCATTTCGAGGATTAGGCCACTCAGCACATGCAGAACACACTGCATCCCAGAGTTTCATCGCAGAAGGCCGAATTGTGTTCCAAGGGCCTCCTTTGGCTTGTCAGAGAAGAGAGGTCTCTGTGCTGGGTGATCCGGTGTGTAAGTGAGAAGCCTGGAGTAAGGCAGTATTTTCCCCCATTTGAAAGGCAGATAGCGGCGGCCTCAAGGCTGACTGAAAGACAGTGCTGTTACCCGTCTTCTAGTCACTGCTAGGAATGCCTCAGTGAAGAAAGTGAGTTTTCTCCTACGAATCCAGGTGGTCGCCAGTGCCTTGCTGGGAGCTCATCCCACGGCTTGCCCTAGCTAAAGTGCCAAGTAAACGCGACCCCAGGCCTCAAGGTAAGCACGAGTGTTTCCTCTCAGCAAAGCTTGCTGGGCAGCCATCTCCACGAACCCTGACTCGATGGAGTGCTTTAACTCCTCTACGGCTCTCCGGAGGCCTCAGAGAGTCGCGTATGAATTCCCTTCTGAGGGAGAGCGTGTGTGCCGTGAGTCCCCCGTTTGTCTTCCGAGCAACACAGCGCAGAACAGGCTGTTGGGGTCAACCCTTTCTATGCAGAGGGAAGGGCAATGAACTGATCCTCGCTTGCCTAGCTTGATTTCTACCGCTGTAAAGCAGCCCCAGGACAACTTTTTTGCCGGTATTATATTCAACGTGGCTCTCCCTCTGTGGGGGCCCTCTGAGCTGCACTGAAAGAATCCCTGAGCCTACAGAGCCCCCTGGCGGCTCTTACCTCTCATCTCTCTATTGGGACGCAAGGTACACTGTAGGTCCAGCCTGACAGAAAGAACAGAAAAACCGGTCAACTTGGGAGACATTTGGACGATACAAATTCACTTAGGCCTGACTAAGTCATTAAGCGGGTAATGCTAGGCACGGCATGCCAAAGACCCCGCCTGCAACGAAGTGTCATCATAGAAAGGCCCCGTGTGGCCGAAAGTCTCCAGTAGTCAGTCAGAGAGTGCCGGTGAATGCGCTGTGGGGTCAAGTTGGAAACTGGAGCATGTGGGAGAAGCCCGACTCTCCCCCTTTGAAAAGCAACTTCAGTGCAGCTTCCAAGCTGCCTGAACACCACACCACCAGGACACTGTTCACTCCACGGATGCCTCTGAGGAGCAGTGAGCTTTTGCAAAAGAAACCAGGCGCTTGCGGTTCCTTCCTGGGAGCTCAGCCCAGAGCATACTGTAGCTAAAGTGCCAACTAAATGTGACCTCCAGTCACGAAGTAAGGTGCACATTTTCCCATTACCAGAGGCAGGGGTGCACCAGGTTCCAGGAAGTCTCAGTCAATGGACGGCTTTAGCTTTAGTATGCCTCACAGCGCTCAAGCCTCTCACGGGGGCACTTCTTTCCAAGGATGTGCACCGTGTACCAAAAGCCTTCTGAGCACAATCAAGGGAGACACGGCTCTGGGACCATCCCTCACTATGCAGGTGAAAGGGCCGGGAACTAATCTGTTCTCTATGGCTAGCGTTCCACAGCTTGGAAACAGCCCCAGGAGCACGGTTCTTGGGCAGGCTTTCTTTCCATGCGGGTCTGCCTCGTTGAGGACACCTAAGCTGCCCTGAAAGAAACCACCGGGGCTCCAATCCACTTTGGGGACTCGTGCTCGACGTCTCTCTAAGTGAGGCGGAAAGTAGACTTTAGGTCCAGCCCGAAATGAAGTCGAGATTTACTAGTCGAGCCTTGCTAGGCATTTGGAACATGCAAAGTCACCTACGCCTCCTGAGGGCATTTCGAGGATTAGGCCACTCAGCACATGCAGAACACACTGCATCCCAAAGTTTCATCGCAGAAGGCCGAATTGTGTTCCAAGGGCCTCCTTTGGCTTGTCAGAGAAGAGAGGTCTCTGTGCTGGGTGATCCGGTGTGTAAGTGAGAAGCCTGGAGTAAGGCAGTATTTTCCCCCATTTGAAAGGCAGATAGCGGCGGCCTCAAGGCTGACTGAAAGACAGTGCTGTTACCCGTCTTCTAGTCACTGCTAGGAATGCCTCAGTGAAGAAAGTGAGTTTTCTCCTACGAATCCAGGTGGTCACCAGTGCCTTGCTGGGAGCTCATCCCACGGCTTGCCCTAGCTAAAGTGCCAAGTAAACGCGACCCCAGGCCTCAAGGTAAGCACGAGTGTTTCCTCTCAGCAAAGCTTGCTGGGCAGCCATCTCCACGAACCCTGACTCGATGGAGTGCTTTAACTCCTCTACGGCTCTCCGGAGGCCTCAGAGAGTCGCGTATGAATTCCCTTCTGAGGGAGAGCGTGTGTGCCGTGAGTCCCCCGTTTGTCTTCCGAGCAACACAGCGCAGAACAGGCTGTTGGGGTCAACCCTTTCTATGCAGAGGGAAGGGCAATGAACTGATCCTCGCTTGCCTAGCTTGATTTCTACCGCTGTAAAGCAGCCCCAGGACAACGTTTTTGCCGGTATTATATTCAACGTGGCTCTCCCTCTGTGGGGGCCCTCTGAGCTGCACTGAAAGAATCCCTGAGCCTACAGAGCCCCCTGGCGGCTCTTACCTCTCATCTCTCTATTGGGACGCAAGGTACACTGTAGGTCCAGCCTGACAGAAAGAACAGAAAAACCGGTCAACTTGGGAGACATTTGGACGATACAAATTCACTTAGGCCTGACTAAGTCATTAAGCGGGTAATGCTAGGCACGGCATGCCAAAGACCCCGCCTGCAACGAAGTGTCATCATAGAAAGGCCCCGTGTGGCCGAAAGTCTCCAGTAGTCAGTCAGAGAGTGCCGGTGAATGCGCTGTGGGGTCAAGTTGGAAACTGGAGCATGTGGGAGAAGCCCGACTCTCCCCCTTTGAAAAGCAACTTCAGTGCAGCTTCCAAGCTGCCTGAACACCACACCACCAGGACACTGTTCACTCCACGGATGCCTCTGAGGAGCAGTGAGCTTTTGCAAAAGAAACCAGGCGCTTGCGGTTCCTTCCTGGGAGCTCAGCCCAGAGCATACTGTAGCTAAAGTGCCAACTAAATGTGACCTCCAGTCACGAAGTAAGGTGCACATTTTCCCATTACCAGAGGCAGGGGTGCACCAGTTTCCAGGAAGTCTCAGTCAATGGACGGCTTTAGCTTTAGTATGCCTCACAGCGCTCAAGCCTCTCACGGGGGCACTTCTTTCCAAGGATGTGCACCGTGTACCAAAAGCCTTCTGAGCACAATCAAGGGAGACACGGCTCTGGGACCATCCCTCACTATGCAGGTGAAAGGGCCGGGAACTAATCTGTTCTCTATGGCTAGCGTTCCACAGCTTGGAAACAGCCCCAGGAGCACGGTTCTTGGGCAGGCTTTCTTTCCATGCGGGTCTGCCTCGTTGAGGACACCTAAGCTGCCCTGAAAGAAACCACCGGGGCTCCAATCCACTTTGGGGACTCGTGCTCGACGTCTCTCTAAGTGAGGCGGAAAGTAGACTTTAGGTCCAGCCCGAAATGAAGTCGAGATTTACTAGTCGAGCCTTGCTAGGCATTTGGAACATGCAAAGTCACCTACGCCTCCTGAGGGCATTTCGAGGATTAGGCCACTCAGCACATGCAGAACACACTGCATCCCAGAGTTTCATCGCAGAAGGCCGAATTGTGTTCCAAGGGCCTCCTTTGGCTTGTCAGAGAAGAGAGGTCTCTGTGCTGGGTGATCCGGTGTGTAAGTGAGAAGCCTGGAGTAAGGCAGTATTTTCCCCCATTTGAAAGGCAGATAGCGGCGGCCTCAAGGCTGACTGAAAGACAGTGCTGTTACCCGTCTTCTAGTCACTGCTAGGAATGCCTCAGTGAAGAAAGTGAGTTTTCTCCTACGAATCCAGGTGGTCGCCAGTGCCTTGCTGGGAGCTCATCCCACGGCTTGCCCTAGCTAAAGTGCCAAGTAAACGCGACCCCAGGCCTCAAGGTAAGCACGAGTGTTTCCTCTCAGCAAAGCTTGCTGGGCAGCCATCTCCACGAACCCTGACTCGATGGAGTGCTTTAACTCCTCTACGGCTCTCCGGAGGCCTCAGAGAGTCGCGTATGAATTCCCTTCTGAGGGAGAGCGTGTGTGCCGTGAGTCCCCCGTTTGTCTTCCGAGCAACACAGCGCAGAACAGGCTGTTGGGGTCAACCCTTTCTATGCAGAGGGAAGGGCAATGAACTGATCCTCGCTTGCCTAGCTTGATTTCTACCGCTGTAAAGCAGCCCCAGGACAACGTTTTTGCCGGTATTATATTCAACGTGGCTCTCCCTCTGTGGGGGCCCTCTGAGCTGCACTGAAAGAATCCCTGAGCCTACAGAGCCCCCTGGCGGCTCTTACCTCTCATCTCTCTATTGGGACGCAAGGTACACTGTAGGTCCAGCCTGACAGAAAGAACAGAAAAACCGGTCAACTTGGGAGACATTTGGACGATACAAATTCACTTAGGCCTGACTAAGTCATTAAGCGGGTAATGCTAGGCACGGCATGCCAAAGACCCCGCCTGCAACGAAGTGTCATCATAGAAAGGCCCCGTGTGGCCGAAAGTCTCCAGTAGTCAGTCAGAGAGTGCCGGTGAATGCGCTGTGGGGTCAAGTTGGAAACTGGAGCATGTGGGAGAAGCCCGACTCTCCCCCTTTGAAAAGCAACTTCAGTGCAGCTTCCAAGCTGCCTGAACACCACACCACCAGGACACTGTTCACTCCACGGATGCCTCTGAGGAGCAGTGAGCTTTTGCAAAAGAAACCAGGCGCTTGCGGTTCCTTCCTGGGAGCTCAGCCCAGAGCATACTGTAGCTAAAGTGCCAACTAAATGTGACCTCCAGTCACGAAGTAAGGTGCACATTTTCCCATTACCAGAGGCAGGGGTGCACCAGGTTCCAGGAAGTCTCAGTCAATGGACGGCTTTAGCTTTAGTATGCCTCACAGCGCTCAAGCCTCTCACGGGGGCACTTCTTTCCAAGGATGTGCACCGTGTACCAAAAGCCTTCTGAGCACAATCAAGGGAGACACGGCTCTGGGACCATCCCTCACTATGCAGGTGAAAGGGCCGGGAACTAATCTGTTCTCTATGGCTAGCGTTCCACAGCTTGGAAACAGCCCCAGGAGCACGGTTCTTGGGCAGGCTTTCTTTCCATGCGGGTCTGCCTCGTTGAGGACACCTAAGCTGCCCTGAAAGAAACCACCGGGGCTCCAATCCACTTTGGGGACTCGTGCTCGACGTCTCTCTAAGTGAGGCGGAAAGTAGACTTTAGGTCCAGCCCGAAATGAAGTCGAGATTTACTAGTCGAGCCTTGCTAGGCATTTGGAACATGCAAAGTCACCTACGCCTCCTGAGGGCATTTCGAGGATTAGGCCACTCAGCACATGCAGAACACACTGCATCCCAGAGTTTCATCGCAGAAGGCCGAATTGTGTTCCAAGGGCCTCCTTTGGCTTGTCAGAGAAGAGAGGTCTCTGTGCTGGGTGATCCGGTGTGTAAGTGAGAAGCCTGGAGTAAGGCAGTATTTTCCCCCATTTGAAAGGCAGATAGCGGCGGCCTCAAGGCTGACTGAAAGACAGTGCTGTTACCCGTCTTCTAGTCACTGCTAGGAATGCCTCAGTGAAGAAAGTGAGTTTTCTCCTACGAATCCAGGTGGTCGCCAGTGCCTTGCTGGGAGCTCATCCCACGGCTTGCCCTAGCTAAAGTGCCAAGTAAACGCGACCCCAGGCCTCAAGGTAAGCACGAGTGTTTCCTCTCAGCAAAGCTTGCTGGGCAGCCATCTCCACGAACCCTGACTCGATGGAGTGCTTTAACTCCTCTACGGCTCTCCGGAGGCCTCAGAGAGTCGCGTATGAATTCCCTTCTGAGGGAGAGCGTGTGTGCCGTGAGTCCCCCGTTTGTCTTCCGAGCAACACAGCGCAGAACAGGCTGTTGGGGTCAACCCTTTCTATGCAGAGGGAAGGGCAATGAACTGATCCTCGCTTGCCTAGCTTGATTTCTACCGCTGTAAAGCAGCCCCAGGACAACGTTTTTGCCGGTATTATATTCAACGTGGCTCTCCCTCTGTGGGGGCCCTCTGAGCTGCACTGAAAGAATCCCTGAGCCTACAGAGCCCCCTGGCGGCTCTTACCTCTCATCTCTCTATTGGGACGCAAGGTACACTGTAGGTCCAGCCTGACAGAAAGAACAGAAAAACCGGTCAACTTGGGAGACATTTGGACGATACAAATTCACTTAGGCCTGACTAAGTCATTAAGCGGGTAATGCTAGGCACGGCATGCCAAAGACCCCGCCTGCAACGAAGTGTCATCATAGAAAGGCCCCGTGTGGCCGAAAGTCTCCAGTAGTCAGTCAGAGAGTGCCGGTGAATGCGCTGTGGGGTCAAGTTGGAAACTGGAGCATGTGGGAGAAGCCCGACTCTCCCCCTTTGAAAAGCAACTTCAGTGCAGCTTCCAAGCTGCCTGAACACCACACCACCAGGACACTGTTCACTCCACGGATGCCTCTGAGGAGCAGTGAGCTTTTGCAAAAGAAACCAGGCGCTTGCGATTCCTTCCTGGGAGCTCAGCCCAGAGCATACTGTAGCTAAAGTGCCAACTAAATGTGACCTCCAGTCACGAAGTAAGGTGCACATTTTCCCATTACCAGAGGCAGGGGTGCACCAGTTTCCAGGAAGTCTCAGTCAATGGACGGCTTTAGCTTTAGTATGCCTCACAGCGCTCAAGCCTCTCACGGGGGCACTTCTTTCCAAGGATGTGCACCGTGTACCAAAAGCCTTCTGAGCACAATCAAGGGAGACACGGCTCTGGGACCATCCCTCACTATGCAGGTGAAAGGGCCGGGAACTAATCTGTTCTCTATGGCTAGCGTTCCACAGCTTGGAAACAGCCCCAGGAGCACGGTTCTTGGGCAGGCTTTCTTTCCATGCGGGTCTGCCTCGTTGAGGACACCTAAGCTGCCCTGAAAGAAACCACCGGGGCTCCAATCCACTTTGGGGACTCGTGCTCGACGTCTCTCTAAGTGAGGCGGAAAGTAGACTTTAGGTCCAGCCCGAAATGAAGTCGAGATTTACTAGTCGAGCCTTGCTAGGCATTTGGAACATGCAAAGTCACCTACGCCTCCTGAGGGCATTTCGAGGATTAGGCCACTCAGCACATGCAGAACACACTGCATCCCAGAGTTTCATCGCAGAAGGCCGAATTGTGTTCCAAGGGCCTCCTTTGGCTTGTCAGAGAAGAGAGGTCTATGTGCTGGGTGATCCGGTGTGTAAGTGAGAAGCCTGGAGTAAGGCAGTATTTTCCCCCATTTGAAAGGCAGATAGCGGCGGCCTCAAGGCTGACTGAAAGACAGTGCTGTTACCCGTCTTCTAGTCACTGCTAGGAATGCCTCAGTGAAGAAAGTGAGTTTTCTCCTACGAATCCAGGTGGTCGCCAGTGCCTTGCTGGGAGCTCATCCCACGGCTTGCCCTAGCTAAAGTGCCAAGTAAACGCGACCCCAGGCCTCAAGGTAAGCACGAGTGTTTCCTCTCAGCAAAGCTTGCTGGGCAGCCATCTCCACGAACCCTGACTCGATGGAGTGCTTTAACTCCTCTACGGCTCTCCGGAGGCCTCAGAGAGTCGCGTATGAATTCCCTTCTGAGGGAGAGCGTGTGTGCCGTGAGTCCCCCGTTTGTCTTCCGAGCAACACAGCGCAGAACAGGCTGTTGGGGTCAACCCTTTCTATGCAGAGGGAAGGGCAATGAACTGATCCTCGCTTGCCTAGCTTGATTTCTACCGCTGTAAAGCAGCCCCAGGACAACGTTTTTGCCGGTATTATATTCAACGTGGCTCTCCCTCTGTGGGGGCCCTCTGAGCTGCACTGAAAGAATCCCTGAGCCTACAGAGCCCCCTGGCGGCTCTTACCTCTCATCTCTCTATTGGGACGCAAGGTACACTGTAGGTCCAGCCTGACAGAAAGAACAGAAAAACCGGTCAACTTGGGAGACATTTGGACGATACAAATTCACTTAGGCCTGACTAAGTCATTAAGCGGGTAATGCTAGGCACGGCATGCCAAAGACCCCGCCTGCAACGAAGTGTCATCATAGAAAGGCCCCGTGTGGCCGAAAGTCTCCAGTAGTCAGTCAGAGAGTGCCGGTGAATGCGCTGTGGGGTCAAGTTGGAAACTGGAGCATGTGGGAGAAGCCCGACTCTCCCCCTTTGAAAAGCAACTTCAGTGCAGCTTCCAAGCTGCCTGAACACCACACCACCAGGACACTGTTCACTCCACGGATGCCTCTGAGGAGCAGTGAGCTTTTGCAAAAGAAACCAGGCGCTTGCGGTTCCTTCCTGGGAGCTCAGCCCAGAGCATACTGTAGCTAAAGTGCCAACTAAATGTGACCTCCAGTCACGAAGTAAGGTGCACATTTTCCCATTACCAGAGGCAGGGGTGCACCAGGTTCCAGGAAGTCTCAGTCAATGGACGGCTTTAGCTTTAGTATGCCTCACAGCGCTCAAGCCTCTCACGGGGGCACTTCTTTCCAAGGATGTGCACCGTGTACCAAAAGCCTTCTGAGCACAATCAAGGGAGACACGGCTCTGGGACCATCCCTCACTATGCAGGTGAAAGGGCCGGGAACTAATCTGTTCTCTATGGCTAGCGTTCCACAGCTTGGAAACAGCCCCAGGAGCACGGTTCTTGGGCAGGCTTTCTTTCCATGCGGGTCTGCCTCGTTGAGGACACCTAAGCTGCCCTGAAAGAAACCACCGGGGCTCCAATCCACTTTGGGGACTCGTGCTCGACGTCTCTCTAAGTGAGGCGGAAAGTAGACTTTAGGTCCAGCCCGAAATGAAGTCGAGATTTACTAGTCGAGCCTTGCTAGGCATTTGGAACATGCAAAGTCACCTACGCCTCCTGAGGGCATTTCGAGGATTAGGCCACTCAGCACATGCAGAACACACTGCATCCCAGAGTTTCATCGCAGAAGGCCGAATTGTGTTCCAAGGGCCTCCTTTGGCTTGTCAGAGAAGAGAGGTCTCTGTGCTGGGTGATCCGGTGTGTAAGTGAGAAGCCTGGAGTAAGGCAGTATTTTCCCCCATTTGAAAGGCAGATAGCGGCGGCCTCAAGGCTGACTGAAAGACAGTGCTGTTACCCGTCTTCTAGTCACTGCTAGGAATGCCTCAGTGAAGAAAGTGAGTTTTCTCCTACGAATCCAGGTGGTCGCCAGTGCCTTGCTGGGAGCTCATCCCACGGCTTGCCCTAGCTAAAGTGCCAAGTAAACGCGACCCCAGGCCTCAAGGTAAGCACGAGTGTTTCCTCTCAGCAAAGCTTGCTGGGCAGCCATCTCCACGAACCCTGACTCGATGGAGTGCTTTAACTCCTCTACGGCTCTCCGGAGGCCTCAGAGAGTCGCGTATGAATTCCCTTCTGAGGGAGAGCGTGTGTGCCGTGAGTCCCCCGTTTGTCTTCCGAGCAACACAGCGCAGAACAGGCTGTTGGGGTCAACCCTTTCTATGCAGAGGGAAGGGCAATGAACTGATCCTCGCTTGCCTAGCTTGATTTCTACCGCTGTAAAGCAGCCCCAGGACAACGTTTTTGCCGGTATTATATTCAACGTGGCTCTCCCTCTGTGGGGGCCCTCTGAGCTGCACTGAAAGAATCCCTGAGCCTACAGAGCCCCCTGGCGGCTCTTACCTCTCATCTCTCTATTGGGACGCAAGGTACACTGTAGGTCCAGCCTGACAGAAAGAACAGAAAAACCGGTCAACTTGGGAGACATTTGGACGATACAAATTCACTTAGGCCTGACTAAGTCATTAAGCGGGTAATGCTAGGCACGGCATGCCAAAGACCCCGCCTGCAACGAAGTGTCATCATAGAAAGGCCCCGTGTGGCCGAAAGTCTCCAGTAGTCAGTCAGAGAGTGCCGGTGAATGCGCTGTGGGGTCAAGTTGGAAACTGGAGCATGTGGGAGAAGCCCGACTCTCCCCCTTTGAAAAGCAACTTCAGTGCAGCTTCCAAGCTGCCTGAACACCACACCACCAGGACACTGTTCACTCCACGGATGCCTCTGAGGAGCAGTGAGCTTTTGCAAAAGAAACCAGGCGCTTGCGGTTCCTTCCTGGGAGCTCAGCCCAGAGCATACTGTAGCTAAAGTGCCAACTAAATGTGACCTCCAGTCACGAAGTAAGGTGCACATTTTCCCATTACCAGAGGCAGGGGTGCACCAGTTTCCAGGAAGTCTCAGTCAATGGACGGCTTTAGCTTTAGTATGCCTCACAGCGCTCAAGCCTCTCACGGGGGCACTTCTTTCCAAGGATGTGCACCGTGTACCAAAAGCCTTCTGAGCACAATCAAGGGAGACACGGCTCTGGGACCATCCCTCACTATGCAGGTGAAAGGGCCGGGAACTAATCTGTTCTCTATGGCTAGCGTTCCACAGCTTGGAAACAGCCCCAGGAGCACGGTTCTTGGGCAGGCTTTCTTTCCATGCGGGTCTGCCTCGTTGAGGACACCTAAGCTGCCCTGAAAGAAACCACCGGGGCTCCAATCCACTTTGGGGACTCGTGCTCGACGTCTCTCTAAGTGAGGCGGAAAGTAGACTTTAGGTCCAGCCCGAAATGAAGTCGAGATTTACTAGTCGAGCCTTGCTAGGCATTTGGAACATGCAAAGTCACCTACGCCTCCTGAGGGCATTTCGAGGATTAGGCCACTCAGCACATGCAGAACACACTGCATCCCAGAGTTTCATCGCAGAAGGCCGAATTGTGTTCCAAGGGCCTCCTTTGGCTTGTCAGAGAAGAGAGGTCTATGTGCTGGGTGATCCGGTGTGTAAGTGAGAAGCCTGGAGTAAGGCAGTATTTTCCCCCATTTGAAAGGCAGATAGCGGCGGCCTCAAGGCTGACTGAAAGACAGTGCTGTTACCCGTCTTCTAGTCACTGCTAGGAATGCCTCAGTGAAGAAAGTGAGTTTTCTCCTACGAATCCAGGTGGTCGCCAGTGCCTTGCTGGGAGCTCATCCCACGGCTTGCCCTAGCTAAAGTGCCAAGTAAACGCGACCCCAGGCCTCAAGGTAAGCACGAGTGTTTCCTCTCAGCAAAGCTTGCTGGGCAGCCATCTCCACGAACCCTGACTCGATGGAGTGCTTTAACTCCTCTACGGCTCTCCGGAGGCCTCAGAGAGTCGCGTATGAATTCCCTTCTGAGGGAGAGCGTGTGTGCCGTGAGTCCCCCGTTTGTCTTCCGAGCAACACAGCGCAGAACAGGCTGTTGGGGTCAACCCTTTCTATGCAGAGGGAAGGGCAATGAACTGATCCTCGCTTGCCTAGCTTGATTTCTACCGCTGTAAAGCAGCCCCAGGACAACGTTTTTGCCGGTATTATATTCAACGTGGCTCTCCCTCTGTGGGGGCCCTCTGAGCTGCACTGAAAGAATCCCTGAGCCTACAGAGCCCCCTGGCGGCTCTTACCTCTCATCTCTCTATTGGGACGCAAGGTACACTGTAGGTCCAGCCTGACAGAAAGAACAGAAAAACCGGTCAACTTGGGAGACATTTGGACGATACAAATTCACTTAGGCCTGACTAAGTCATTAAGCGGGTAATGCTAGGCACGGCATGCCAAAGACCCCGCCTGCAACGAAGTGTCATCATAGAAAGGCCCCGTGTGGCCGAAAGTCTCCAGTAGTCAGTCAGAGAGTGCCGGTGAATGCGCTGTGGGGTCAAGTTGGAAACTGGAGCATGTGGGAGAAGCCCGACTCTCCCCCTTTGAAAAGCAACTTCAGTGCAGCTTCCAAGCTGCCTGAACACCACACCACCAGGACACTGTTCACTCCACGGATGCCTCTGAGGAGCAGTGAGCTTTTGCAAAAGAAACCAGGCGCTTGCGGTTCCTTCCTGGGAGCTCAGCCCAGAGCATACTGTAGCTAAAGTGCCAACTAAATGTGACCTCCAGTCACGAAGTAAGGTGCACATTTTCCCATTACCAGAGGCAGGGGTGCACCAGTTTCCAGGAAGTCTCAGTCAATGGACGGCTTTAGCTTTAGTATGCCTCACAGCGCTCAAGCCTCTCACGGGGGCACTTCTTTCCAAGGATGTGCACCGTGTACCAAAAGCCTTCTGAGCACAATCAAGGGAGACACGGCTCTGGGACCATCCCTCACTATGCAGGTGAAAGGGCCGGGAACTAATCTGTTCTCTATGGCTAGCGTTCCACAGCTTGGAAACAGCCCCAGGAGCACGGTTCTTGGGCAGGCTTTCTTTCCATGCGGGTCTGCCTCGTTGAGGACACCTAAGCTGCCCTGAAAGAAACCACCGGGGCTCCAATCCACTTTGGGGACTCGTGCTCGACGTCTCTCTAAGTGAGGCGGAAAGTAGACTTTAGGTCCAGCCCGAAATGAAGTCGAGATTTACTAGTCGAGCCTTGCTAGGCATTTGGAACATGCAAAGTCACCTACGCCTCCTGAGGGCATTTCGAGGATTAGGCCACTCAGCACATGCAGAACACACTGCATCCCAGAGTTTCATCGCAGAAGGCCGAATTGTGTTCCAAGGGCCTCCTTTGGCTTGTCAGAGAAGAGAGGTCTCTGTGCTGGGTGATCCGGTGTGTAAGTGAGAAGCCTGGAGTAAGGCAGTATTTTCCCCCATTTGAAAGGCAGATAGCGGCGGCCTCAAGGCTGACTGAAAGACAGTGCTGTTACCCGTCTTCTAGTCACTGCTAGGAATGCCTCAGTGAAGAAAGTGAGTTTTCTCCTACGAATCCAGGTGGTCGCCAGTGCCTTGCTGGGAGCTCATCCCACGGCTTGCCCTAGCTAAAGTGCCAAGTAAACGCGACCCCAGGCCTCAAGGTAAGCACGAGTGTTTCCTCTCAGCAAAGCTTGCTGGGCAGCCATCTCCACGAACCCTGACTCGATGGAGTGCTTTAACTCCTCTACGGCTCTCCGGAGGCCTCAGAGAGTCGCGTATGAATTCCCTTCTGAGGGAGAGCGTGTGTGCCGTGAGTCCCCCGTTTGTCTTCCGAGCAACACAGCGCAGAACAGGCTGTTGGGGTCAACCCTTTCTATGCAGAGGGAAGGGCAATGAACTGATCCTCGCTTGCCTAGCTTGATTTCTACCGCTGTAAAGCAGCCCCAGGACAACGTTTTTGCCGGTATTATATTCAACGTGGCTCTCCCTCTGTGGGGGCCCTCTGAGCTGCACTGAAAGAATCCCTGAGCCTACAGAGCCCCCTGGCGGCTCTTACCTCTCATCTCTCTATTGGGACGCAAGGTACACTGTAGGTCCAGCCTGACAGAAAGAACAGAAAAACCGGTCAACTTGGGAGACATTTGGACGATACAAATTCACTTAGGCCTGACTAAGTCATTAAGCGGGTAATGCTAGGCACGGCATGCCAAAGACCCCGCCTGCAACGAAGTGTCATCATAGAAAGGCCCCGTGTGGCCGAAAGTCTCCAGTAGTCAGTCAGAGAGTGCCGGTGAATGCGCTGTGGGGTCAAGTTGGAAACTGGAGCATGTGGGAGAAGCCCGACTCTCCCCCTTTGAAAAGCAACTTCAGTGCAGCTTCCAAGCTGCCTGAACACCACACCACCAGGACACTGTTCACTCCACGGATGCCTCTGAGGAGCAGTGAGCTTTTGCAAAAGAAACCAGGCGCTTGCGGTTCCTTCCTGGGAGCTCAGCCCAGAGCATACTGTAGCTAAAGTGCCAACTAAATGTGACCTCCAGTCACGAAGTAAGGTGCACATTTTCCCATTACCAGAGGCAGGGGTGCACCAGTTTCCAGGAAGTCTCAGTCAATGGACGGCTTTAGCTTTAGTATGCCTCACAGCGCTCAAGCCTCTCACGGGGGCACTTCTTTCCAAGGATGTGCACCGTGTACCAAAAGCCTTCTGAGCACAATCAAGGGAGACACGGCTCTGGGACCATCCCTCACTATGCAGGTGAAAGGGCCGGGAACTAATCTGTTCTCTATGGCTAGCGTTCCACAGCTTGGAAACAGCCCCAGGAGCACGGTTCTTGGGCAGGCTTTCTTTCCATGCGGGTCTGCCTCGTTGAGGACACCTAAGCTGCCCTGAAAGAAACCACCGGGGCTCCAATCCACTTTGGGGACTCGTGCTCGACGTCTCTCTAAGTGAGGCGGAAAGTAGACTTTAGGTCCAGCCCGAAATGAAGTCGAGATTTACTAGTCGAGCCTTGCTAGGCATTTGGAACATGCAAAGTCACCTACGCCTCCTGAGGGCATTTCGAGGATTAGGCCACTCAGCACATGCAGAACACACTGCATCCCAGAGTTTCATCGCAGAAGGCCGAATTGTGTTCCAAGGGCCTCCTTTGGCTTGTCAGAGAAGAGAGGTCTATGTGCTGGGTGATCCGGTGTGTAAGTGAGAAGCCTGGAGTAAGGCAGTATTTTCCCCCATTTGAAAGGCAGATAGCGGCGGCCTCAAGGCTGACTGAAAGACAGTGCTGTTACCCGTCTTCTAGTCACTGCTAGGAATGCCTCAGTGAAGAAAGTGAGTTTTCTCCTACGAATCCAGGTGGTCGCCAGTGCCTTGCTGGGAGCTCATCCCACGGCTTGCCCTAGCTAAAGTGCCAAGTAAACGCGACCCCAGGCCTCAAGGTAAGCACGAGTGTTTCCTCTCAGCAAAGCTTGCTGGGCAGCCATCTCCACGAACCCTGACTCGATGGAGTGCTTTAACTCCTCTACGGCTCTCCGGAGGCCTCAGAGAGTCGCGTATGAATTCCCTTCTGAGGGAGAGCGTGTGTGCCGTGAGTCCCCCGTTTGTCTTCCGAGCAACACAGCGCAGAACAGGCTGTTGGGGTCAACCCTTTCTATGCAGAGGGAAGGGCAATGAACTGATCCTCGCTTGCCTAGCTTGATTTCTACCGCTGTAAAGCAGCCCCAGGACAACGTTTTTGCCGGTATTATATTCAACGTGGCTCTCCCTCTGTGGGGGCCCTCTGAGCTGCACTGAAAGAATCCCTGAGCCTACAGAGCCCCCTGGCGGCTCTTACCTCTCATCTCTCTATTGGGACGCAAGGTACACTGTAGGTCCAGCCTGACAGAAAGAACAGAAAAACCGGTCAACTTGGGAGACATTTGGACGATACAAATTCACTTAGGCCTGACTAAGTCATTAAGCGGGTAATGCTAGGCACGGCATGCCAAAGACCCCGCCTGCAACGAAGTGTCATCATAGAAAGGCCCCGTGTGGCCGAAAGTCTCCAGTAGTCAGTCAGAGAGTGCCGGTGAATGCGCTGTGGGGTCAAGTTGGAAACTGGAGCATGTGGGAGAAGCCCGACTCTCCCCCTTTGAAAAGCAACTTCAGTGCAGCTTCCAAGCTGCCTGAACACCACACCACCAGGACACTGTTCACTCCACGGATGCCTCTGAGGAGCAGTGAGCTTTTGCAAAAGAAACCAGGCGCTTGCGGTTCCTTCCTGGGAGCTCAGCCCAGAGCATACTGTAGCTAAAGTGCCAACTAAATGTGACCTCCAGTCACGAAGTAAGGTGCACATTTTCCCATTACCAGAGGCAGGGGTGCACCAGTTTCCAGGAAGTCTCAGTCAATGGACGGCTTTAGCTTTAGTATGCCTCACAGCGCTCAAGCCTCTCACGGGGGCACTTCTTTCCAAGGATGTGCACCGTGTACCAAAAGCCTTCTGAGCACAATCAAGGGAGACACGGCTCTGGGACCATCCCTCACTATGCAGGTGAAAGGGCCGGGAACTAATCTGTTCTCTATGGCTAGCGTTCCACAGCTTGGAAACAGCCCCAGGAGCACGGTTCTTGGGCAGGCTTTCTTTCCATGCGGGTCTGCCTCGTTGAGGACACCTAAGCTGCCCTGAAAGAAACCACCGGGGCTCCAATCCACTTTGGGGACTCGTGCTCGACGTCTCTCTAAGTGAGGCGGAAAGTAGACTTTAGGTCCAGCCCGAAATGAAGTCGAGATTTACTAGTCGAGCCTTGCTAGGCATTTGGAACATGCAAAGTCACCTACGCCTCCTGAGGGCATTTCGAGGATTAGGCCACTCAGCACATGCAGAACACACTGCATCCCAAAGTTTCATCGCAGAAGGCCGAATTGTGTTCCAAGGGCCTCCTTTGGCTTGTCAGAGAAGAGAGGTCTATGTGCTGGGTGATCCGGTGTGTAAGTGAGAAGCCTGGAGTAAGGCAGTATTTTCCCCCATTTGAAAGGCAGATAGCGGCGGCCTCAAGGCTGACTGAAAGACAGTGCTGTTACCCGTCTTCTAGTCACTGCTAGGAATGCCTCAGTGAAGAAAGTGAGTTTTCTCCTACGAATCCAGGTGGTCGCCAGTGCCTTGCTGGGAGCTCATCCCACGGCTTGCCCTAGCTAAAGTGCCAAGTAAACGCGACCCCAGGCCTCAAGGTAAGCACGAGTGTTTCCTCTCAGCAAAGCTTGCTGGGCAGCCATCTCCACGAACCCTGACTCGATGGAGTGCTTTAACTCCTCTACGGCTCTCCGGAGGCCTCAGAGAGTCGCGTATGAATTCCCTTCTGAGGGAGAGCGTGTGTGCCGTGAGTCCCCCGTTTGTCTTCCGAGCAACACAGCGCAGAACAGGCTGTTGGGGTCAACCCTTTCTATGCAGAGGGAAGGGCAATGAACTGATCCTCGCTTGCCTAGCTTGATTTCTACCGCTGTAAAGCAGCCCCAGGACAACGTTTTTGCCGGTATTATATTCAACGTGGCTCTCCCTCTGTGGGGGCCCTCTGAGCTGCACTGAAAGAATCCCTGAGCCTACAGAGCCCCCTGGCGGCTCTTACCTCTCATCTCTCTATTGGGACGCAAGGTACACTGTAGGTCCAGCCTGACAGAAAGAACAGAAAAACCGGTCAACTTGGGAGACATTTGGACGATACAAATTCACTTAGGCCTGACTCAGTCATTAAGCGGGTAATGCTAGGCACGGCATGCCAAAGACCCCGCCTGCAACGAAGTGTCATCATAGAAAGGCCCCGTGTGGCCGAAAGTCTCCAGTAGTCAGTCAGAGAGTGCCGGTGAATGCGCTGTGGGGTCAAGTTGGAAACTGGAGCATGTGGGAGAAGCCCGACTCTCCCCCTTTGAAAAGCAACTTCAGTGCAGCTTCCAAGCTGCCTGAACACCACACCACCAGGACACTGTTCACTCCACGGATGCCTCTGAGGAGCAGTGAGCTTTTGCAAAAGAAACCAGGCGCTTGCGGTTCCTTCCTGGGAGCTCAGCCCAGAGCATACTGTAGCTAAAGTGCCAACTAAATGTGACCTCCAGTCACGAAGTAAGGTGCACATTTTCCCATTACCAGAGGCAGGGGTGCACCAGGTTCCAGGAAGTCTCAGTCAATGGACGGCTTTAGCTTTAGTATGCCTCACAGCGCTCAAGCCTCTCACGGGGGCACTTCTTTCCAAGGATGTGCACCGTGTACCAAAAGCCTTCTGAGCACAATCAAGGGAGACACGGCTCTGGGACCATCCCTCACTATGCAGGTGAAAGGGCCGGGAACTAATCTGTTCTCTATGGCTAGCGTTCCACAGCTTGGAAACAGCCCCAGGAGCACGGTTCTTGGGCAGGCTTTCTTTCCATGCGGGTCTGCCTCGTTGAGGACACCTAAGCTGCCCTGAAAGAAACCACCGGGGCTCCAATCCACTTTGGGGACTCGTGCTCGACGTCTCTCTAAGTGAGGCGGAAAGTAGACTTTAGGTCCAGCCCGAAATGAAGTCGAGATTTACTAGTCGAGCCTTGCTAGGCATTTGGAACATGCAAAGTCACCTACGCCTCCTGAGGGCATTTCGAGGATTAGGCCACTCAGCACATGCAGAACACACTGCATCCCAAAGTTTCATCGCAGAAGGCCGAATTGTGTTCCAAGGGCCTCCTTTGGCTTGTCAGAGAAGAGAGGTCTCTGTGCTGGGTGATCCGGTGTGTAAGTGAGAAGCCTGGAGTAAGGCAGTATTTTCCCCCATTTGAAAGGCAGATAGCGGCGGCCTCAAGGCTGACTGAAAGACAGTGCTGTTACCCGTCTTCTAGTCACTGCTAGGAATGCCTCAGTGAAGAAAGTGAGTTTTCTCCTACGAATCCAGGTGGTCGCCAGTGCCTTGCTGGGAGCTCATCCCACGGCTTGCCCTAGCTAAAGTGCCAAGTAAACGCGACCCCAGGCCTCAAGGTAAGCACGAGTGTTTCCTCTCAGCAAAGCTTGCTGGGCAGCCATCTCCATGAACCCTGACTCGATGGAGTGCTTTAACTCCTCTACGGCTCTCCGGAGGCCTCAGAGAGTCGCGTATGAATTCCCTTCTGAGGGAGAGCGTGTGTGCCGTGAGTCCCCCGTTTGTCTTCCGAGCAACACAGCGCAGAACAGGCTGTTGGGGTCAACCCTTTCTATGCAGAGGGAAGGGCAATGAACTGATCCTCGCTTGCCTAGCTTGATTTCTACCGCTGTAAAGCAGCCCCAGGACAACGTTTTTGCCGGTATTATATTCAACGTGGCTCTCCCTCTGTGGGGGCCCTCTGAGCTGCACTGAAAGAATCCCTGAGCCTACAGAGCCCCCTGGCGGCTCTTACCTCTCATCTCTCTATTGGGACGCAAGGTACACTGTAGGTCCAGCCTGACAGAAAGAACAGAAAAACCGGTCAACTTGGGAGACATTTGGACGATACAAATTCACTTAGGCCTGACTCAGTCATTAAGCGGGTAATGCTAGGCACGGCATGCCAAAGACCCCGCCTGCAACGAAGTGTCATCATAGAAAGGCCCCGTGTGGCCGAAAGTCTCCAGTAGTCAGTCAGAGAGTGCCGGTGAATGCGCTGTGGGGTCAAGTTGGAAACTGGAGCATGTGGGAGAAGCCCGACTCTCCCCCTTTGAAAAGCAACTTCAGTGCAGCTTCCAAGCTGCCTGAACACCACACCACCAGGACACTGTTCACTCCACGGATGCCTCTGAGGAGCAGTGAGCTTTTGCAAAAGAAACCAGGCGCTTGCGGTTCCTTCCTGGGAGCTCAGCCCAGAGCATACTGTAGCTAAAGTGCCAACTAAATGTGACCTCCAGTCACGAAGTAAGGTGCACATTTTCCCATTACCAGAGGCAGGGGTGCACCAGGTTCCAGGAAGTCTCAGTCAATGGACGGCTTTAGCTTTAGTATGCCTCACAGCGCTCAAGCCTCTCACGGGGGCACTTCTTTCCAAGGATGTGCACCGTGTACCAAAAGCCTTCTGAGCACAATCAAGGGAGACACGGCTCTGGGACCATCCCTCACTATGCAGGTGAAAGGGCCGGGAACTAATCTGTTCTCTATGGCTAGCGTTCCACAGCTTGGAAACAGCCCCAGGAGCACGGTTCTTGGGCAGGCTTTCTTTCCATGCGGGTCTGCCTCGTTGAGGACACCTAAGCTGCCCTGAAAGAAACCACCGGGGCTCCAATCCACTTTGGGGACTCGTGCTCGACGTCTCTCTAAGTGAGGCGGAAAGTAGACTTTAGGTCCAGCCCGAAATGAAGTCGAGATTTACTAGTCGAGCCTTGCTAGGCATTTGGAACATGCAAAGTCACCTACGCCTCCTGAGGGCATTTCGAGGATTAGGCCACTCAGCACATGCAGAACACACTGCATCCCAAAGTTTCATCGCAGAAGGCCGAATTGTGCTCCAAGGGCCTCCTTTGGCTTGTCAGAGAAGAGAGGTCTCTGTGCTGGGTGATCCGGTGTGTAAGTGAGAAGCCTGGAGTAAGGCAGTATTTTCCCCCATTTGAAAGGCAGATAGCGGCGGCCTCAAGGCTGACTGAAAGACAGTGCTGTTACCCGTCTTCTAGTCACTGCTAGGAATGCCTCAGTGAAGAAAGTGAGTTTTCTCCTACGAATCCAGGTGGTCGCCAGTGCCTTGCTGGGAGCTCATCCCACGGCTTGCCCTAGCTAAAGTGCCAAGTAAACGCGACCCCAGGCCTCAAGGTAAGCACGAGTGTTTCCTCTCAGCAAAGCTTGCTGGGCAGCCATCTCCACGAACCCTGACTCGATGGAGTGCTTTAACTCCTCTACGGCTCTCCGGAGGCCTCAGAGAGTCGCGTATGAATTCCCTTCTGAGGGAGAGCGTGTGTGCCGTGAGTCCCCCGTTTGTCTTCCGAGCAACACAGCGCAGAACAGGCTGTTGGGGTCAACCCTTTCTATGCAGAGGGAAGGGCAATGAACTGATCCTCGCTTGCCTAGCTTGATTTCTACCGCTGTAAAGCAGCCCCAGGACAACGTTTTTGCCGGTATTATATTCAACGTGGCTCTCCCTCTGTGGGGGCCCTCTGAGCTGCACTGAAAGAATCCCTGAGCCTACAGAGCCCCCTGGCGGCTCTTACCTCTCATCTCTCTATTGGGACGCAAGGTACACTGTAGGTCCAGCCTGACAGAAAGAACAGAAAAACCGGTCAACTTGGGAGACATTTGGACGATACAAATTCACTTAGGCCTGACTAAGTCATTAAGCGGGTAATGCTAGGCACGGCATGCCAAAGACCCCGCCTGCAACGAAGTGTCATCATAGAAAGGCCCCGTGTGGCCGAAAGTCTCCAGTAGTCAGTCAGAGAGTGCCGGTGAATGCGCTGTGGGGTCAAGTTGGAAACTGGAGCATGTGGGAGAAGCCCGACTCTCCCCCTTTGAAAAGCAACTTCAGTGCAGCTTCCAAGCTGCCTGAACACCACACCACCAGGACACTGTTCACTCCACGGATGCCTCTGAGGAGCAGTGAGCTTTTGCAAAAGAAACCAGGCGCTTGCGGTTCCTTCCTGGGAGCTCAGCCCAGAGCATACTGTAGCTAAAGTGCCAACTAAATGTGACCTCCAGTCACGAAGTAAGGTGCACATTTTCCCATTACCAGAGGCAGGGGTGCACCAGGTTCCAGGAAGTCTCAGTCAATGGACGGCTTTAGCTTTAGTATGCCTCACAGCGCTCAAGCCCCTCACGGGGGCACTTCTTTCCAAGGATGTGCACCGTGTACCAAAAGCCTTCTGAGCACAATCAAGGGAGACACGGCTCGGGGACCATCCCTCACTATGCAGGTGAAAGGGCCGGGAACTAATCTGTTCTCTATGGCTAGCGTTCCACAGCTTGGAAACAGCCCCAGGAGCACGGTTCTTGGGCAGGCTTTCTTTCCATGCGGGTCTGCCTCGTTGAGGACACCTAAGCTGCCCTGAAAGAAACCACCGGGGCTCCAATCCACTTTGGGGACTCGTGCTCGACGTCTCTCTAAGTGAGGCGGAAAGTAGACTTTAGGTCCAGCCCGAAATGAAGTCGAGATTTACTAGTCGAGCCTTGCTAGGCATTTGGAACATGCAAAGTCACCTACGCCTCCTGAGGGCATTTCGAGGATTAGGCCACTCAGCACATGCAGAACACACTGCATCCCAAAGTTTCATCGCAGAAGGCCGAATTGTGCTCCAAGGGCCTCCTTTGGCTTGTCAGAGAAGAGAGGTCTCTGTGCTGGGTGATCCGGTGTGTAAGTGAGAAGCCTGGAGTAAGGCAGTATTTTCCCCCATTTGAAAGGCAGATAGCGGCGGCCTCAAGGCTGACTGAAAGACAGTGCTGTTACCCGTCTTCTAGTCACTGCTAGGAATGCCTCAGTGAAGAAAGTGAGTTTTCTCCTACGAATCCAGGTGGTCGCCAGTGCCTTGCTGGGAGCTCATCCCACGGCTTGCCCTAGCTAAAGTGCCAAGTAAACGCGACCCCAGGCCTCAAGGTAAGCACGAGTGTTTCCTCTCAGCAAAGCTTGCTGGGCAGCCATCTCCACGAACCCTGACTCGATGGAGTGCTTTAACTCCTCTACGGCTCTCCGGAGGCCTCAGAGAGTCGCGTATGAATTCCCTTCTGAGGGAGAGCGTGTGTGCCGTGAGTCCCCCGTTTGTCTTCCGAGCAACACAGCGCAGAACAGGCTGTTGGGGTCAACCCTTTCTATGCAGAGGGAAGGGCAATGAACTGATCCTCGCTTGCCTAGCTTGATTTCTACCGCTGTAAAGCAGCCCCAGGACAACGTTTTTGCCGGTATTATATTCAACGTGGCTCTCCCTCTGTGGGGGCCCTCTGAGCTGCACTGAAAGAATCCCTGAGCCTACAGAGCCCCCTGGCGGCTCTTACCTCTCATCTCTCTATTGGGACGCAAGGTACACTGTAGGTCCAGCCTGACAGAAAGAACAGAAAAACCGGTCAACTTGGGAGACATTTGGACGATACAAATTCACTTAGGCCTGACTAAGTCATTAAGCGGGTAATGCTAGGCACGGCATGCCAAAGACCCCGCCTGCAACGAAGTGTCATCATAGAAAGGCCCCGTGTGGCCGAAAGTCTCCAGTAGTCAGTCAGAGAGTGCCGGTGAATGCGCTGTGGGGTCAAGTTGGAAACTGGAGCATGTGGGAGAAGCCCGACTCTCCCCCTTTGAAAAGCAACTTCAGTGCAGCTTCCAAGCTGCCTGAACACCACACCACCAGGACACTGTTCACTCCACGGATGCCTCTGAGGAGCAGTGAGCTTTTGCAAAAGAAACCAGGCGCTTGCGGTTCCTTCCTGGGAGCTCAGCCCAGAGCATACTGTAGCTAAAGTGCCAACTAAATGTGACCTCCAGTCACGAAGTAAGGTGCACATTTTCCCATTACCAGAGGCAGGGGTGCACCAGGTTCCAGGAAGTCTCAGTCAATGGACGGCTTTAGCTTTAGTATGCCTCACAGCGCTCAAGCCTCTCACGGGGGCACTTCTTTCCAAGGATGTGCACCGTGTACCAAAAGCCTTCTGAGCACAATCAAGGGAGACACGGCTCGGGGACCATCCCTCACTATGCAGGTGAAAGGGCCGGGAACTAATCTGTTCTCTATGGCTAGCGTTCCACAGCTTGGAAACAGCCCCAGGAGCACGGTTCTTGGGCAGGCTTTCTTTCCATGCGGGTCTGCCTCGTTGAGGACACCTAAGCTGCCCTGAAAGAAACCACCGGGGCTCCAATCCACTTTGGGGACTCGTGCTCGACGTCTCTCTAAGTGAGGCGGAAAGTAGACTTTAGGTCCAGCCCGAAATGAAGTCGAGATTTACTAGTCGAGCCTTGCTAGGCATTTGGAACATGCAAAGTCACCTACGCCTCCTGAGGGCATTTCGAGGATTAGGCCACTCAGCACATGCAGAACACACTGCATCCCAAAGTTTCATCGCAGAAGGCCGAATTGTGCTCCAAGGGCCTCCTTTGGCTTGTCAGAGAAGAGAGGTCTCTGTGCTGGGTGATCCGGTGTGTAAGTGAGAAGCCTGGAGTAAGGCAGTATTTTCCCCCATTTGAAAGGCAGATAGCGGCGGCCTCAAGGCTGACTGAAAGACAGTGCTGTTACCCGTCTTCTAGTCACTGCTAGGAATGCCTCAGTGAAGAAAGTGAGTTTTCTCCTACGAATCCAGGTGGTCGCCAGTGCCTTGCTGGGAGCTCATCCCACGGCTTGCCCTAGCTAAAGTGCCAAGTAAACGCGACCCCAGGCCTCAAGGTAAGCACGAGTGTTTCCTCTCAGCAAAGCTTGCTGGGCAGCCATCTCCACGAACCCTGACTCGATGGAGTGCTTTAACTCCTCTACGGCTCTCCGGAGGCCTCAGAGAGTCGCGTATGAATTCCCTTCTGAGGGAGAGCGTGTGTGCCGTGAGTCCCCCGTTTGTCTTCCGAGCAACACAGCGCAGAACAGGCTGTTGGGGTCAACCCTTTCTATGCAGAGGGAAGGGCAATGAACTGATCCTCGCTTGCCTAGCTTGATTTCTACCGCTGTAAAGCAGCCCCAGGACAACGTTTTTGCCGGTATTATATTCAACGTGGCTCTCCCTCTGTGGGGGCCCTCTGAGCTGCACTGAAAGAATCCCTGAGCCTACAGAGCCCCCTGGCGGCTCTTACCTCTCATCTCTCTATTGGGACGCAAGGTACACTGTAGGTCCAGCCTGACAGAAAGAACAGAAAAACCGGTCAACTTGGGAGACATTTGGACGATACAAATTCACTTAGGCCTGACTAAGTCATTAAGCGGGTAATGCTAGGCACGGCATGCCAAAGACCCCGCCTGCAACGAAGTGTCATCATAGAAAGGCCCCGTGTGGCCGAAAGTCTCCAGTAGTCAGTCAGAGAGTGCCGGTGAATGCGCTGTGGGGTCAAGTTGGAAACTGGAGCATGTGGGAGAAGCCCGACTCTCCCCCTTTGAAAAGCAACTTCAGTGCAGCTTCCAAGCTGCCTGAACACCACACCACCAGGACACTGTTCACTCCACGGATGCCTCTGAGGAGCAGTGAGCTTTTGCAAAAGAAACCAGGCGCTTGCGGTTCCTTCCTGGGAGCTCAGCCCAGAGCATACTGTAGCTAAAGTGCCAACTAAATGTGACCTCCAGTCACGAAGTAAGGTGCACATTTTCCCATTACCAGAGGCAGGGGTGCACCAGGTTCCAGGAAGTCTCAGTCAATGGACGGCTTTAGCTTTAGTATGCCTCACAGCGCTCAAGCCTCTCACGGGGGCACTTCTTTCCAAGGATGTGCACCGTGTACCAAAAGCCTTCTGAGCACAATCAAGGGAGACACGGCTCTGGGACCATCCCTCACTATGCAGGTGAAAGGGCCGGGAACTAATCTGTTCTCTATGGCTAGCGTTCCACAGCTTGGAAACAGCCCCAGGAGCACGGTTCTTGGGCAGGCTTTCTTTCCATGCGGGTCTGCCTCGTTGAGGACACCTAAGCTGCCCTGAAAGAAACCACCGGGGCTCCAATCCACTTTGGGGACTCGTGCTCGACGTCTCTCTAAGTGAGGCGGAAAGTAGACTTTAGGTCCAGCCCGAAATGAAGTCGAGATTTACTAGTCGAGCCTTGCTAGGCATTTGGAACATGCAAAGTCACCTACGCCTCCTGAGGGCATTTCGAGGATTAGGCCACTCAGCACATGCAGAACACACTGCATCCCAAAGTTTCATCGCAGAAGGACGAATTGTGCTCCAAGGGCCTCCTTTGGCTTGTCAGAGAAGAGAGGTCTCTGTGCTGGGTGATCCGGTGTGTAAGTGAGAAGCCTGGAGTAAGGCAGTATTTTCCCCCATTTGAAAGGCAGATAGCGGCGGCCTCAAGGCTGACTGAAAGACAGTGCTGTTACCCGTCTTCTAGTCACTGCTAGGAATGCCTCAGTGAAGAAAGTGAGTTTTCTCCTACGAATCCAGGTGGTCGCCAGTGCCTTGCTGGGAGCTCATCCCACGGCTTGCCCTAGCTAAAGTGCCAAGTAAACGCGACCCCAGGCCTCAAGGTAAGCACGAGTGTTTCCTCTCAGCAAAGCTTGCTGGGCAGCCATCTCCACGAACCCTGACTCGATGGAGTGCTTTAACTCCTCTACGGCTCTCCGGAGGCCTCAGAGAGTCGCGTATGAATTCCCTTCTGAGGGAGAGCGTGTGTGCCGTGAGTCCCCCGTTTGTCTTCCGAGCAACACAGCGCAGAACAGGCTGTTGGGGTCAACCCTTTCTATGCAGAGGGAAGGGCAATGAACTGATCCTCGCTTGCCTAGCTTGATTTCTACCGCTGTAAAGCAGCCCCAGGACAACGTTTTTGCCGGTATTATATTCAACGTGGCTCTCCCTCTGTGGGGGCCCTCTGAGCTGCACTGAAAGAATCCCTGAGCCTACAGAGCCCCCTGGCGGCTCTTACCTCTCATCTCTCTATTGGGACGCAAGGTACACTGTAGGTCCAGCCTGACAGAAAGAACAGAAAAACCGGTCAACTTGGGAGACACTTGGACGATACAAATTCACTTAGGCCTGACTAAGTCATTAAGCGGGTAATGCTAGGCACGGCATGCCAAAGACCCCGCCTGCAACGAAGTGTCATCATAGAAAGGCCCCGTGTGGCCGAAAGTCTCCAGTAGTCAGTCAGAGAGTGCCGGTGAATGCGCTGTGGGGTCAAGTTGGAAACTGGAGCATGTGGGAGAAGCCCGACTCTCCCCCTTTGAAAAGCAACTTCAGTGCAGCTTCCAAGCTGCCTGAACACCACACCACCAGGACACTGTTCACTCCACGGATGCCTCTGAGGAGCAGTGAGCTTTTGCAAAAGAAACCAGGCGCTTGCGGTTCCTTCCTGGGAGCTCAGCCCAGAGCATACTGTAGCTAAAGTGCCAACTAAATGTGACCTCCAGTCACGAAGTAAGGTGCACATTTTCCCATTACCAGAGGCAGGGGTGCACCAGTTTCCAGGAAGTCTCAGTCAATGGACGGCTTTAGCTTTAGTATGCCTCACAGCGCTCAAGCCTCTCACGGGGGCACTTCTTTCCAAGGATGTGCACCGTGTACCAAAAGCCTTCTGAGCACAATCAAGGGAGACACGGCTCGGGGACCATCCCTCACTATGCAGGTGAAAGGGCCGGGAACTAATCTGTTCTCTATGGCTAGCGTTCCACAGCTTGGAAACAGCCCCAGGAGCACGGTTCTTGGGCAGGCTTTCTTTCCATGCGGGTCTGCCTCGTTGAGGACACCTAAGCTGCCCTGAAAGAAACCACCGGGGCTCCAATCCACTTTGGGGACTCGTGCTCGACGTCTCTCTAAGTGAGGCGGAAAGTAGACTTTAGGTCCAGCCCGAAATGAAGTCGAGATTTACTAGTCGAGCCTTGCTAGGCATTTGGAACATGCAAAGTCACCTACGCCTCCTGAGGGCATTTCGAGGATTAGGCCACTCAGCACATGCAGAACACACTGCATCCCAAAGTTTCATCGCAGAAGGCCGAATTGTGCTCCAAGGGCCTCCTTTGGCTTGTCAGAGAAGAGAGGTCTCTGTGCTGGGTGATCCGGTGTGTAAGTGAGAAGCCTGGAGTAAGGCAGTATTTTCCCCCATTTGAAAGGCAGATAGCGGCGGCCTCAAGGCTGACTGAAAGACAGTGCTGTTACCCGTCTTCTAGTCACTGCTAGGAATGCCTCAGTGAAGAAAGTGAGTTTTCTCCTACGAATCCAGGTGGTCGCCAGTGCCTTGCTGGGAGCTCATCCCACGGCTTGCCCTAGCTAAAGTGCCAAGTAAACGCGACCCCAGGCCTCAAGGTAAGCACGAGTGTTTCCTCTCAGCAAAGCTTGCTGGGCAGCCATCTCCACGAACCCTGACTCGATGGAGTGCTTTAACTCCTCTACGGCTCTCCGGAGGCCTCAGAGAGTCGCGTATGAATTCCCTTCTGAGGGAGAGCGTGTGTGCCGTGAGTCCCCCGTTTGTCTTCCGAGCAACACAGCGCAGAACAGGCTGTTGGGGTCAACCCTTTCTATGCAGAGGGAAGGGCAATGAACTGATCCTCGCTTGCCTAGCTTGATTTCTACCGCTGTAAAGCAGCCCCAGGACAACGTTTTTGCCGGTATTATATTCAACGTGGCTCTCCCTCTGTGGGGGCCCTCTGAGCTGCACTGAAAGAATCCCTGAGCCTACAGAGCCCCCTGGCGGCTCTTACCTCTCATCTCTCTATTGGGACGCAAGGTACACTGTAGGTCCAGCCTGACAGAAAGAACAGAAAAACCGGTCAACTTGGGAGACACTTGGACGATACAAATTCACTTAGGCCTGACTAAGTCATTAAGCGGGTAATGCTAGGCACGGCATGCCAAAGACCCCGCCTGCAACGAAGTGTCATCATAGAAAGGCCCCGTGTGGCCGAAAGTCTCCAGTAGTCAGTCAGAGAGTGCCGGTGAATGCGCTGTGGGGTCAAGTTGGAAACTGGAGCATGTGGGAGAAGCCCGACTCTCCCCCTTTGAAAAGCAACTTCAGTGCAGCTTCCAAGCTGCCTGAACACCACACCACCAGGACACTGTTCACTCCACGGATGCCTCTGAGGAGCAGTGAGCTTTTGCAAAAGAAACCAGGCGCTTGCGGTTCCTTCCTGGGAGCTCAGCCCAGAGCATACTGTAGCTAAAGTGCCAACTAAATGTGACCTCCAGTCACGAAGTAAGGTGCACATTTTCCCATTACCAGAGGCAGGGGTGCACCAGTTTCCAGGAAGTCTCAGTCAATGGACGGCTTTAGCTTTAGTATGCCTCACAGCGCTCAAGCCTCTCACGGGGGCACTTCTTTCCAAGGATGTGCACCGTGTACCAAAAGCCTTCTGAGCACAATCAAGGGAGACACGGCTCGGGGACCATCCCTCACTATGCAGGTGAAAGGGCCGGGAACTAATCTGTTCTCTATGGCTAGCGTTCCACAGCTTGGAAACAGCCCCAGGAGCACGGTTCTTGGGCAGGCTTTCTTTCCATGCGGGTCTGCCTCGTTGAGGACACCTAAGCTGCCCTGAAAGAAACCACCGGGGCTCCAATCCACTTTGGGGACTCGTGCTCGACGTCTCTCTAAGTGAGGCGGAAAGTAGACTTTAGGTCCAGCCCGAAATGAAGTCGAGATTTACTAGTCGAGCCTTGCTAGGCATTTGGAACATGCAAAGTCACCTACGCCTCCTGAGGGCATTTCGAGGATTAGGCCACTCAGCACATGCAGAACACACTGCATCCCAAAGTTTCATCGCAGAAGGCCGAATTGTGCTCCAAGGGCCTCCTTTGGCTTGTCAGAGAAGAGAGGTCTCTGTGCTGGGTGATCCGGTGTGTAAGTGAGAAGCCTGGAGTAAGGCAGTATTTTCCCCCATTTGAAAGGCAGATAGCGGCGGCCTCAAGGCTGACTGAAAGACAGTGCTGTTACCCGTCTTCTAGTCACTGCTAGGAATGCCTCAGTGAAGAAAGTGAGTTTTCTCCTACGAATCCAGGTGGTCGCCAGTGCCTTGCTGGGAGCTCATCCCACGGCTTGCCCTAGCTAAAGTGCCAAGTAAACGCGACCCCAGGCCTCAAGGTAAGCACGAGTGTTTCCTCTCAGCAAAGCTTGCTGGGCAGCCATCTCCACGAACCCTGACTCGATGGAGTGCTTTAACTCCTCTACGGCTCTCCGGAGGCCTCAGAGAGTCGCGTATGAATTCCCTTCTGAGGGAGAGCGTGTGTGCCGTGAGTCCCCCGTTTGTCTTCCGAGCAACACAGCGCAGAACAGGCTGTTGGGGTCAACCCTTTCTATGCAGAGGGAAGGGCAATGAACTGATCCTCGCTTGCCTAGCTTGATTTCTACCGCTGTAAAGCAGCCCCAGGACAACGTTTTTGCCGGTATTATATTCAACGTGGCTCTCCCTCTGTGGGGGCCCTCTGAGCTGCACTGAAAGAATCCCTGAGCCTACAGAGCCCCCTGGCGGCTCTTACCTCTCATCTCTCTATTGGGACGCAAGGTACACTGTAGGTCCAGCCTGACAGAAAGAACAGAAAAACCGGTCAACTTGGGAGACATTTGGACGATACAAATTCACTTAGGCCTGACTAAGTCATTAAGCGGGTAATGCTAGGCACGGCATGCCAAAGACCCCGCCTGCAACGAAGTGTCATCATAGAAAGGCCCCGTGTGGCCGAAAGTCTCCAGTAGTCAGTCAGAGAGTGCCGGTGAATGCGCTGTGGGGTCAAGTTGGAAACTGGAGCATGTGGGAGAAGCCCGACTCTCCCCCTTTGAAAAGCAACTTCAGTGCAGCTTCCAAGCTGCCTGAACACCACACCACCAGGACACTGTTCACTCCACGGATGCCTCTGAGGAGCAGTGAGCTTTTGCAAAAGAAACCAGGCGCTTGCGGTTCCTTCCTGGGAGCTCAGCCCAGAGCATACTGTAGCTAAAGTGCCAACTAAATGTGACCTCCAGTCACGAAGTAAGGTGCACATTTTCCCATTACCAGAGGCAGGGGTGCACCAGTTTCCAGGAAGTCTCAGTCAATGGACGGCTTTAGCTTTAGTATGCCTCACAGCGCTCAAGCCTCTCACGGGGGCACTTCTTTCCAAGGATGTGCACCGTGTACCAAAAGCCTTCTGAGCACAATCAAGGGAGACACGGCTCGGGGACCATCCCTCACTATGCAGGTGAAAGGGCCGGGAACTAATCTGTTCTCTATGGCTAGCGTTCCACAGCTTGGAAACAGCCCCAGGAGCACGGTTCTTGGGCAGGCTTTCTTTCCATGTGGGTCTGCCTCGTTGAGGACACCTAAGCTGCCCTGAAAGAAACCACCGGGGCTCCAATCCACTTTGGGGACTCGTGCTCGACGTCTCTCTAAGTGAGGCGGAAAGTAGACTTTAGGTCCAGCCCGAAATGAAGTCGAGATTTACTAGTCGAGCCTTGCTAGGCATTTGGAACATGCAAAGTCACCTACGCCTCCTGAGGGCATTTCGAGGATTAGGCCACTCAGCACATGCAGAACACACTGCATCCCAAAGTTTCATCGCAGAAGGCCGAATTGTGCTCCAAGGGCCTCCTTTGGCTTGTCAGAGAAGAGAGGTCTCTGTGCTGGGTGATCCGGTGTGTAAGTGAGAAGCCTGGAGTAAGGCAGTATTTTCCCCCATTTGAAAGGCAGATAGCGGCGGCCTCAAGGCTGACTGAAAGACAGTGCTGTTACCCGTCTTCTAGTCACTGCTAGGAATGCCTCAGTGAAGAAAGTGAGTTTTCTCCTACGAATCCAGGTGGTCGCCAGTGCCTTGCTGGGAGCTCATCCCACGGCTTGCCCTAGCTAAAGTGCCAAGTAAACGCGACCCCAGGCCTCAAGGTAAGCACGAGTGTTTCCTCTCAGCAAAGCTTGCTGGGCAGCCATCTCCACGAACCCTGACTCGATGGAGTGCTTTAACTCCTCTACGGCTCTCCGGAGGCCTCAGAGAGTCGCGTATGAATTCCCTTCTGAGGGAGAGCGTGTGTGCCGTGAGTCCCCCGTTTGTCTTCCGAGCAACACAGCGCAGAACAGGCTGTTGGGGTCAACCCTTTCTATGCAGAGGGAAGGGCAATGAACTGATCCTCGCTTGCCTAGCTTGATTTCTACCGCTGTAAAGCAGCCCCAGGACAACGTTTTTGCCGGTATTATATTCAACGTGGCTCTCCCTCTGTGGGGGCCCTCTGAGCTGCACTGAAAGAATCCCTGAGCCTACAGAGCCCCCTGGCGGCTCTTACCTCTCATCTCTCTATTGGGACGCAAGGTACACTGTAGGTCCAGCCTGACAGAAAGAACAGAAAAACCGGTCAACTTGGGAGACATTTGGACGATACAAATTCACTTAGGCCTGACTCAGTCATTAAGCGGGTAATGCTAGGCACGGCATGCCAAAGACCCCGCCTGCAACGAAGTGTCATCATAGAAAGGCCCCGTGTGGCCGAAAGTCTCCAGTAGTCAGTCAGAGAGTGCCGGTGAATGCGCTGTGGGGTCAAGTTGGAAACTGGAGCATGTGGGAGAAGCCCGACTCTCCCCCTTTGAAAAGCAACTTCAGTGCAGCTTCCAAGCTGCCTGAACACCACACCACCAGGACACTGTTCACTCCACGGATGCCTCTGAGGAGCAGTGAGCTTTTGCAAAAGAAACCAGGCGCTTGCGGTTCCTTCCTGGGAGCTCAGCCCAGAGCATACTGTAGCTAAAGTGCCAACTAAATGTGACCTCCAGTCACGAAGTAAGGTGCACATTTTCCCATTACCAGAGGCAGGGGTGCACCAGGTTCCAGGAAGTCTCAGTCAATGGACGGCTTTAGCTTTAGTATGCCTCACAGCGCTCAAGCCTCTCACGGGGGCACTTCTTTCCAAGGATGTGCACCGTGTACCAAAAGCCTTCTGAGCACAATCAAGGGAGACACGGCTCGGGGACCATCCCTCACTATGCAGGTGAAAGGGCCGGGAACTAATCTGTTCTCTATGGCTAGCGTTCCACAGCTTGGAAACAGCCCCAGGAGCACGGTTCTTGGGCAGGCTTTCTTTCCATGCGGGTCTGCCTCGTTGAGGACACCTAAGCTGCCCTGAAAGAAACCACCGGGGCTCCAATCCACTTTGGGGACTCGTGCTCGACGTCTCTCTAAGTGAGGCGGAAAGTAGACTTTAGGTCCAGCCCGAAATGAAGTCGAGATTTACTAGTCGAGCCTTGCTAGGCATTTGGAACATGCAAAGTCACCTACGCCTCCTGAGGGCATTTCGAGGATTAGGCCACTCAGCACATGCAGAACACACTGCATCCCAAAGTTTCATCGCAGAAGGCCGAATTGTGCTCCAAGGGCCTCCTTTGGCTTGTCAGAGAAGAGAGGTCTCTGTGCTGGGTGATCCGGTGTGTAAGTGAGAAGCCTGGAGTAAGGCAGTATTTTCCCCCATTTGAAAGGCAGATAGCGGCGGCCTCAAGGCTGACTGAAAGACAGTGCTGTTACCCGTCTTCTAGTCACTGCTAGGAATGCCTCAGTGAAGAAAGTGAGTTTTCTCCTACGAATCCAGGTGGTCGCCAGTGCCTTGCTGGGAGCTCATCCCACGGCTTGCCCTAGCTAAAGTGCCAAGTAAACGCGACCCCAGGCCTCAAGGTAAGCACGAGTGTTTCCTCTCAGCAAAGCTTGCTGGGCAGCCATCTCCACGAACCCTGACTCGATGGAGTGCTTTAACTCCTCTACGGCTCTCCGGAGGCCTCAGAGAGTCGCGTATGAATTCCCTTCTGAGGGAGAGCGTGTGTGCCGTGAGTCCCCCGTTTGTCTTCCGAGCAACACAGCGCAGAACAGGCTGTTGGGGTCAACCCTTTCTATGCAGAGGGAAGGGCAATGAACTGATCCTCGCTTGCCTAGCTTGATTTCTACCGCTGTAAAGCAGCCCCAGGACAACGTTTTTGCCGGTATTATATTCAACGTGGCTCTCCCTCTGTGGGGGCCCTCTGAGCTGCACTGAAAGAATCCCTGAGCCTACAGAGCCCCCTGGCGGCTCTTACCTCTCATCTCTCTATTGGGACGCAAGGTACACTGTAGGTCCAGCCTGACAGAAAGAACAGAAAAACCGGTCAACTTGGGAGACATTTGGACGATACAAATTCACTTAGGCCTGACTAAGTCATTAAGCGGGTAATGCTAGGCACGGCATGCCAAAGACCCCGCCTGCAACGAAGTGTCATCATAGAAAGGCCCCGTGTGGCCGAAAGTCTCCAGTAGTCAGTCAGAGAGTGCCGGTGAATGCGCTGTGGGGTCAAGTTGGAAACTGGAGCATGTGGGAGAAGCCCGACTCTCCCCCTTTGAAAAGCAACTTCAGTGCAGCTTCCAAGCTGCCTGAACACCACACCACCAGGACACTGTTCACTCCACGGATGCCTCTGAGGAGCAGTGAGCTTTTGCAAAAGAAACCAGGCGCTTGCGGTTCCTTCCTGGGAGCTCAGCCCAGAGCATACTGTAGCTAAAGTGCCAACTAAATGTGACCTCCAGTCACGAAGTAAGGTGCACATTTTCCCATTACCAGAGGCAGGGGTGCACCAGGTTCCAGGAAGTCTCAGTCAATGGACGGCTTTAGCTTTAGTATGCCTCACAGCGCTCAAGCCTCTCACGGGGGCACTTCTTTCCAAGGATGTGCACCGTGTACCAAAAGCCTTCTGAGCACAATCAAGGGAGACACGGCTCGGGGACCATCCCTCACTATGCAGGTGAAAGGGCCGGGAACTAATCTGTTCTCTATGGCTAGCGTTCCACAGCTTGGAAACAGCCCCAGGAGCACGGTTCTTGGGCAGGCTTTCTTTCCATGCGGGTCTGCCTCGTTGAGGACACCTAAGCTGCCCTGAAAGAAACCACCGGGGCTCCAATCCACTTTGGGGACTCGTGCTCGACGTCTCTCTAAGTGAGGCGGAAAGTAGACTTTAGGTCCAGCCCGAAATGAAGTCGAGATTTACTAGTCGAGCCTTGCTAGGCATTTGGAACATGCAAAGTCACCTACGCCTCCTGAGGGCATTTCGAGGATTAGGCCACTCAGCACATGCAGAACACACTGCATCCCAAAGTTTCATCGCAGAAGGCCGAATTGTGCTCCAAGGGCCTCCTTTGGCTTGTCAGAGAAGAGAGGTCTCTGTGCTGGGTGATCCGGTGTGTAAGTGAGAAGCCTGGAGTAAGGCAGTATTTTCCCCCATTTGAAAGGCAGATAGCGGCGGCCTCAAGGCTGACTGAAAGACAGTGCTGTTACCCGTCTTCTAGTCACTGCTAGGAATGCCTCAGTGAAGAAAGTGAGTTTTCTCCTACGAATCCAGGTGGTCGCCAGTGCCTTGCTGGGAGCTCATCCCACGGCTTGCCCTAGCTAAAGTGCCAAGTAAACGCGACCCCAGGCCTCAAGGTAAGCACGAGTGTTTCCTCTCAGCAAAGCTTGCTGGGCAGCCATCTCCACGAACCCTGACTCGATGGAGTGCTTTAACTCCTCTACGGCTCTCCGGAGGCCTCAGAGAGTCGCGTATGAATTCCCTTCTGAGGGAGAGCGTGTGTGCCGTGAGTCCCCCGTTTGTCTTCCGAGCAACACAGCGCAGAACAGGCTGTTGGGGTCAACCCTTTCTATGCAGAGGGAAGGGCAATGAACTGATCCTCGCTTGCCTAGCTTGATTTCTACCGCTGTAAAGCAGCCCCAGGACAACGTTTTTGCCGGTATTATATTCAACGTGGCTCTCCCTCTGTGGGGGCCCTCTGAGCTGCACTGAAAGAATCCCTGAGCCTACAGAGCCCCCTGGCGGCTCTTACCTCTCATCTCTCTATTGGGACGCAAGGTACACTGTAGGTCCAGCCTGACAGAAAGAACAGAAAAACCGGTCAACTTGGGAGACATTTGGACGATACAAATTCACTTAGGCCTGACTAAGTCATTAAGCGGGTAATGCTAGGCACGGCATGCCAAAGACCCCGCCTGCAACGAAGTGTCATCATAGAAAGGCCCCGTGTGGCCGAAAGTCTCCAGTAGTCAGTCAGAGAGTGCCGGTGAATGCGCTGTGGGGTCAAGTTGGAAACTGGAGCATGTGGGAGAAGCCCGACTCTCCCCCTTTGAAAAGCAACTTCAGTGCAGCTTCCAAGCTGCCTAAACACCACACCACCAGGACACTGTTCACTCCACGGATGCCTCTGAGGAGCAGTGAGCTTTTGCAAAAGAAACCAGGCGCTTGCGGTTCCTTCCTGGGAGCTCAGCCCAGAGCATACTGTAGCTAAAGTGCCAACTAAATGTGACCTCCAGTCACGAAGTAAGGTGCACATTTTCCCATTACCAGAGGCAGGGGTGCACCAGGTTCCAGGAAGTCTCAGTCAATGGACGGCTTTAGCTTTAGTATGCCTCACAGCGCTCAAGCCTCTCACGGGGGCACTTCTTTCCAAGGATGTGCACCGTGTACCAAAAGCCTTCTGAGCACAATCAAGGGAGACACGGCTCGGGGACCATCCCTCACTATGCAGGTGAAAGGGCCGGGAACTAATCTGTTCTCTATGGCTAGCGTTCCACAGCTTGGAAACAGCCCCAGGAGCACGGTTCTTGGGCAGGCTTTCTTTCCATGCGGGTCTGCCTCGTTGAGGACACCTAAGCTGCCCTGAAAGAAACCACCGGGGCTCCAATCCACTTTGGGGACTCGTGCTCGACGTCTCTCTAAGTGAGGCGGAAAGTAGACTTTAGGTCCAGCCCGAAATGAAGTCGAGATTTACTAGTCGAGCCTTGCTAGGCATTTGGAACATGCAAAGTCACCTACGCCTCCTGAGGGCATTTCGAGGATTAGGCCACTCAGCACATGCAGAACACACTGCATCCCAAAGTTTCATCGCAGAAGGCCGAATTGTGCTCCAAGGGCCTCCTTTGGCTTGTCAGAGAAGAGAGGTCTCTGTGCTGGGTGATCCGGTGTGTAAGTGAGAAGCCTGGAGTAAGGCAGTATTTTCCCCCATTTGAAAGGCAGATAGCGGCGGCCTCAAGGCTGACTGAAAGACAGTGCTGTTACCCGTCTTCTAGTCACTGCTAGGAATGCCTCAGTGAAGAAAGTGAGTTTTCTCCTACGAATCCAGGTGGTCGCCAGTGCCTTGCTGGGAGCTCATCCCACGGCTTGCCCTAGCTAAAGTGCCAAGTAAACGCGACCCCAGGCCTCAAGGTAAGCACGAGTGTTTCCTCTCAGCAAAGCTTGCTGGGCAGCCATCTCCACGAACCCTGACTCGATGGAGTGCTTTAACTCCTCTACGGCTCTCCGGAGGCCTCAGAGAGTCGCGTATGAATTCCCTTCTGAGGGAGAGCGTGTGTGCCGTGAGTCCCCCGTTTGTCTTCCGAGCAACACAGCGCAGAACAGGCTGTTGGGGTCAACCCTTTCTATGCAGAGGGAAGGGCAATGAACTGATCCTCGCTTGCCTAGCTTGATTTCTACCGCTGTAAAGCAGCCCCAGGACAACGTTTTTGCCGGTATTATATTCAACGTGGCTCTCCCTCTGTGGGGGCCCTCTGAGCTGCACTGAAAGAATCCCTGAGCCTACAGAGCCCCCTGGCGGCTCTTACCTCTCATCTCTCTATTGGGACGCAAGGTACACTGTAGGTCCAGCCTGACAGAAAGAACAGAAAAACCGGTCAACTTGGGAGACATTTGGACGATACAAATTCACTTAGGCCTGACTAAGTCATTAAGCGGGTAATGCTAGGCACGGCATGCCAAAGACCCCGCCTGCAACGAAGTGTCATCATAGAAAGGCCCCGTGTGGCCGAAAGTCTCCAGTAGTCAGTCAGAGAGTGCCGGTGAATGCGCTGTGGGGTCAAGTTGGAAACTGGAGCATGTGGGAGAAGCCCGACTCTCCCCCTTTGAAAAGCAACTTCAGTGCAGCTTCCAAGCTGCCTGAACACCACACCACCAGGACACTGTTCACTCCACGGATGCCTCTGAGGAGCAGTGAGCTTTTGCAAAAGAAACCAGGCGCTTGCGGTTCCTTCCTGGGAGCTCAGCCCAGAGCATACTGTAGCTAAAGTGCCAACTAAATGTGACCTCCAGTCACGAAGTAAGGTGCACATTTTCCCATTACCAGAGGCAGGGGTGCACCAGGTTCCAGGAAGTCTCAGTCAATGGACGGCTTTAGCTTTAGTATGCCTCACAGCGCTCAAGCCTCTCACGGGGGCACTTCTTTCCAAGGATGTGCACCGTGTACCAAAAGCCTTCTGAGCACAATCAAGGGAGACACGGCTCGGGGACCATCCCTCACTATGCAGGTGAAAGGGCCGGGAACTAATCTGTTCTCTATGGCTAGCGTTCCACAGCTTGGAAACAGCCCCAGGAGCACGGTTCTTGGGCAGGCTTTCTTTCCATGCGGGTCTGCCTCGTTGAGGACACCTAAGCTGCCCTGAAAGAAACCACCGGGGCTCCAATCCACTTTGGGGACTCGTGCTCGACGTCTCTCTAAGTGAGGCGGAAAGTAGACTTTAGGTCCAGCCCGAAATGAAGTCGAGATTTACTAGTCGAGCCTTGCTAGGCATTTGGAACATGCAAAGTCACCTACGCCTCCTGAGGGCATTTCGAGGATTAGGCCACTCAGCACATGCAGAACACACTGCATCCCAAAGTTTCATCGCAGAAGGCCGAATTGTGCTCCAAGGGCCTCCTTTGGCTTGTCAGAGAAGAGAGGTCTCTGTGCTGGGTGATCCGGTGTGTAAGTGAGAAGCCTGGAGTAAGGCAGTATTTTCCCCCATTTGAAAGGCAGATAGCGGCGGCCTCAAGGCTGACTGAAAGACAGTGCTGTTACCCGTCTTCTAGTCACTGCTAGGAATGCCTCAGTGAAGAAAGTGAGTTTTCTCCTACGAATCCAGGTGGTCGCCAGTGCCTTGCTGGGAGCTCATCCCACGGCTTGCCCTAGCTAAAGTGCCAAGTAAACGCGACCCCAGGCCTCAAGGTAAGCACGAGTGTTTCCTCTCAGCAAAGCTTGCTGGGCAGCCATCTCCACGAACCCTGACTCGATGGAGTGCTTTAACTCCTCTACGGCTCTCCGGAGGCCTCAGAGAGTCGCGTATGAATTCCCTTCTGAGGGAGAGCGTGTGTGCCGTGAGTCCCCCGTTTGTCTTCCGAGCAACACAGCGCAGAACAGGCTGTTGGGGTCAACCCTTTCTATGCAGAGGGAAGGGCAATGAACTGATCCTCGCTTGCCTAGCTTGATTTCTACCGCTGTAAAGCAGCCCCAGGACAACGTTTTTGCCGGTATTATATTCAACGTGGCTCTCCCTCTGTGGGGGCCCTCTGAGCTGCACTGAAAGAATCCCTGAGCCTACAGAGCCCCCTGGCGGCTCTTACCTCTCATCTCTCTATTGGGACGCAAGGTACACTGTAGGTCCAGCCTGACAGAAAGAACAGAAAAACCGGTCAACTTGGGAGACATTTGGACGATACAAATTCACTTAGGCCTGACTAAGTCATTAAGCGGGTAATGCTAGGCACGGCATGCCAAAGACCCCGCCTGCAACGAAGTGTCATCATAGAAAGGCCCCGTGTGGCCGAAAGTCTCCAGTAGTCAGTCAGAGAGTGCCGGTGAATGCGCTGTGGGGTCAAGTTGGAAACTGGAGCATGTGGGAGAAGCCCGACTCTCCCCCTTTGAAAAGCAACTTCAGTGCAGCTTCCAAGCTGCCTGAACACCACACCACCAGGACACTGTTCACTCCACGGATGCCTCTGAGGAGCAGTGAGCTTTTGCAAAAGAAACCAGGCGCTTGCGGTTCCTTCCTGGGAGCTCAGCCCAGAGCATACTGTAGCTAAAGTGCCAACTAAATGTGACCTCCAGTCACGAAGTAAGGTGCACATTTTCCCATTACCAGAGGCAGGGGTGCACCAGGTTCCAGGAAGTCTCAGTCAATGGACGGCTTTAGCTTTAGTATGCCTCACAGCGCTCAAGCCTCTCACGGGGGCACTTCTTTCCAAGGATGTGCACCGTGTACCAAAAGCCTTCTGAGCACAATCAAGGGAGACACGGCTCGGGGACCATCCCTCACTATGCAGGTGAAAGGGCCGGGAACTAATCTGTTCTCTATGGCTAGCGTTCCACAGCTTGGAAACAGCCCCAGGAGCACGGTTCTTGGGCAGGCTTTCTTTCCATGCGGGTCTGCCTCGTTGAGGACACCTAAGCTGCCCTGAAAGAAACCACCGGGGCTCCAATCCACTTTGGGGACTCGTGCTCGACGTCTCTCTAAGTGAGGCGGAAAGTAGACTTTAGGTCCAGCCCGAAATGAAGTCGAGATTTACTAGTCGAGCCTTGCTAGGCATTTGGAACATGCAAAGTCACCTACGCCTCCTGAGGGCATTTCGAGGATTAGGCCACTCAGCACATGCAGAACACACTGCATCCCAAAGTTTCATCGCAGAAGGCCGAATTGTGCTCCAAGGGCCTCCTTTGGCTTGTCAGAGAAGAGAGGTCTCTGTGCTGGGTGATCCGGTGTGTAAGTGAGAAGCCTGGAGTAAGGCAGTATTTTCCCCCATTTGAAAGGCAGATAGCGGCGGCCTCAAGGCTGACTGAAAGACAGTGCTGTTACCCGTCTTCTAGTCACTGCTAGGAATGCCTCAGTGAAGAAAGTGAGTTTTCTCCTACGAATCCAGGTGGTCGCCAGTGCCTTGCTGGGAGCTCATCCCACGGCTTGCCCTAGCTAAAGTGCCAAGTAAACGCGACCCCAGGCCTCAAGGTAAGCACGAGTGTTTCCTCTCAGCAAAGCTTGCTGGGCAGCCATCTCCACGAACCCTGACTCGATGGAGTGCTTTAACTCCTCTACGGCTCTCCGGAGGCCTCAGAGAGTCGCGTATGAATTCCCTTCTGAGGGAGAGCGTGTGTGCCGTGAGTCCCCCGTTTGTCTTCCGAGCAACACAGCGCAGAACAGGCTGTTGGGGTCAACCCTTTCTATGCAGAGGGAAGGGCAATGAACTGATCCTCGCTTGCCTAGCTTGATTTCTACCGCTGTAAAGCAGCCCCAGGACAACGTTTTTGCCGGTATTATATTCAACGTGGCTCTCCCTCTGTGGGGGCCCTCTGAGCTGCACTGAAAGAATCCCTGAGCCTACAGAGCCCCCTGGCGGCTCTTACCTCTCATCTCTCTATTGGGACGCAAGGTACACTGTAGGTCCAGCCTGACAGAAAGAACAGAAAAACCGGTCAACTTGGGAGACATTTGGACGATACAAATTCACTTAGGCCTGACTAAGTCATTAAGCGGGTAATGCTAGGCACGGCATGCCAAAGACCCCGCCTGCAACGAAGTGTCATCATAGAAAGGCCCCGTGTGGCCGAAAGTCTCCAGTAGTCAGTCAGAGAGTGCCGGTGAATGCGCTGTGGGGTCAAGTTGGAAACTGGAGCATGTGGGAGAAGCCCGACTCTCCCCCTTTGAAAAGCAACTTCAGTGCAGCTTCCAAGCTGCCTGAACACCACACCACCAGGACACTGTTCACTCCACGGATGCCTCTGAGGAGCAGTGAGCTTTTGCAAAAGAAACCAGGCGCTTGCGGTTCCTTCCTGGGAGCTCAGCCCAGAGCATACTGTAGCTAAAGTGCCAACTAAATGTGACCTCCAGTCACGAAGTAAGGTGCACATTTTCCCATTACCAGAGGCAGGGGTGCACCAGGTTCCAGGAAGTCTCAGTCAATGGACGGCTTTAGCTTTAGTATGCCTCACAGCGCTCAAGCCTCTCACGGGGGCACTTCTTTCCAAGGATGTGCACCGTGTACCAAAAGCCTTCTGAGCACAATCAAGGGAGACACGGCTCGGGGACCATCCCTCACTATGCAGGTGAAAGGGCCGGGAACTAATCTGTTCTCTATGGCTAGCGTTCCACAGCTTGGAAACAGCCCCAGGAGCACGGTTCTTGGGCAGGCTTTCTTTCCATGCGGGTCTGCCTCGTTGAGGACACCTAAGCTGCCCTGAAAGAAACCACCGGGGCTCCAATCCACTTTGGGGACTCGTGCTCGACGTCTCTCTAAGTGAGGCGGAAAGTAGACTTTAGGTCCAGCCCGAAATGAAGTCGAGATTTACTAGTCGAGCCTTGCTAGGCATTTGGAACATGCAAAGTCACCTACGCCTCCTGAGGGCATTTCGAGGATTAGGCCACTCAGCACATGCAGAACACACTGCATCCCAAAGTTTCATCGCAGAAGGCCGAATTGTGCTCCAAGGGCCTCCTTTGGCTTGTCAGAGAAGAGAGGTCTCTGTGCTGGGTGATCCGGTGTGTAAGTGAGAAGCCTGGAGTAAGGCAGTATTTTCCCCCATTTGAAAGGCAGATAGCGGCGGCCTCAAGGCTGACTGAAAGACAGTGCTGTTACCCGTCTTCTAGTCACTGCTAGGAATGCCTCAGTGAAGAAAGTGAGTTTTCTCCTACGAATCCAGGTGGTCGCCAGTGCCTTGCTGGGAGCTCATCCCACGGCTTGCCCTAGCTAAAGTGCCAAGTAAACGCGACCCCAGGCCTCAAGGTAAGCACGAGTGTTTCCTCTCAGCAAAGCTTGCTGGGCAGCCATCTCCACGAACCCTGACTCGATGGAGTGCTTTAACTCCTCTACGGCTCTCCGGAGGCCTCAGAGAGTCGCGTATGAATTCCCTTCTGAGGGAGAGCGTGTGTGCCGTGAGTCCCCCGTTTGTCTTCCGAGCAACACAGCGCAGAACAGGCTGTTGGGGTCAACCCTTTCTATGCAGAGGGAAGGGCAATGAACTGATCCTCGCTTGCCTAGCTTGATTTCTACCGCTGTAAAGCAGCCCCAGGACAACGTTTTTGCCGGTATTATATTCAACGTGGCTCTCCCTCTGTGGGGGCCCTCTGAGCTGCACTGAAAGAATCCCTGAGCCTACAGAGCCCCCTGGCGGCTCTTACCTCTCATCTCTCTATTGGGACGCAAGGTACACTGTAGGTCCAGCCTGACAGAAAGAACAGAAAAACCGGTCAACTTGGGAGACATTTGGACGATACAAATTCACTTAGGCCTGACTAAGTCATTAAGCGGGTAATGCTAGGCACGGCATGCCAAAGACCCCGCCTGCAACGAAGTGTCATCATAGAAAGGCCCCGTGTGGCCGAAAGTCTCCAGTAGTCAGTCAGAGAGTGCCGGTGAATGCGCTGTGGGGTCAAGTTGGAAACTGGAGCATGTGGGAGAAGCCCGACTCTCCCCCTTTGAAAAGCAACTTCAGTGCAGCTTCCAAGCTGCCTGAACACCACACCACCAGGACACTGTTCACTCCACGGATGCCTCTGAGGAGCAGTGAGCTTTTGCAAAAGAAACCAGGCGCTTGCGGTTCCTTCCTGGGAGCTCAGCCCAGAGCATACTGTAGCTAAAGTGCCAACTAAATGTGACCTCCAGTCACGAAGTAAGGTGCACATTTTCCCATTACCAGAGGCAGGGGTGCACCAGTTTCCAGGAAGTCTCAGTCAATGGACGGCTTTAGCTTTAGTATGCCTCACAGCGCTCAAGCCTCTCACGGGGGCACTTCTTTCCAAGGATGTGCACCGTGTACCAAAAGCCTTCTGAGCACAATCAAGGGAGACACGGCTCGGGGACCATCCCTCACTATGCAGGTGAAAGGGCCGGGAACTAATCTGTTCTCTATGGCTAGCGTTCCACAGCTTGGAAACAGCCCCAGGAGCACGGTTCTTGGGCAGGCTTTCTTTCCATGTGGGTCTGCCTCGTTGAGGACACCTAAGCTGCCCTGAAAGAAACCACCGGGGCTCCAATCCACTTTGGGGACTCGTGCTCGACGTCTCTCTAAGTGAGGCGGAAAGTAGACTTTAGGTCCAGCCCGAAATGAAGTCGAGATTTACTAGTCGAGCCTTGCTAGGCATTTGGAACATGCAAAGTCACCTACGCCTCCTGAGGGCATTTCGAGGATTAGGCCACTCAGCACATGCAGAACACACTGCATCCCAAAGTTTCATCGCAGAAGGCCGAATTGTGCTCCAAGGGCCTCCTTTGGCTTGTCAGAGAAGAGAGGTCTCTGTGCTGGGTGATCCGGTGTGTAAGTGAGAAGCCTGGAGTAAGGCAGTATTTTCCCCCATTTGAAAGGCAGATAGCGGCGGCCTCAAGGCTGACTGAAAGACAGTGCTGTTACCCGTCTTCTAGTCACTGCTAGGAATGCCTCAGTGAAGAAAGTGAGTTTTCTCCTACGAATCCAGGTGGTCGCCAGTGCCTTGCTGGGAGCTCATCCCACGGCTTGCCCTAGCTAAAGTGCCAAGTAAACGCGACCCCAGGCCTCAAGGTAAGCACGAGTGTTTCCTCTCAGCAAAGCTTGCTGGGCAGCCATCTCCACGAACCCTGACTCGATGGAGTGCTTTAACTCCTCTACGGCTCTCCGGAGGCCTCAGAGAGTCGCGTATGAATTCCCTTCTGAGGGAGAGCGTGTGTGCCGTGAGTCCCCCGTTTGTCTTCCGAGCAACACAGCGCAGAACAGGCTGTTGGGGTCAACCCTTTCTATGCAGAGGGAAGGGCAATGAACTGATCCTCGCTTGCCTAGCTTGATTTCTACCGCTGTAAAGCAGCCCCAGGACAACGTTTTTGCCGGTATTATATTCAACGTGGCTCTCCCTCTGTGGGGGCCCTCTGAGCTGCACTGAAAGAATCCCTGAGCCTACAGAGCCCCCTGGCGGCTCTTACCTCTCATCTCTCTATTGGGACGCAAGGTACACTGTAGGTCCAGCCTGACAGAAAGAACAGAAAAACCGGTCAACTTGGGAGACATTTGGACGATACAAATTCACTTAGGCCTGACTAAGTCATTAAGCGGGTAATGCTAGGCACGGCATGCCAAAGACCCCGCCTGCAACGAAGTGTCATCATAGAAAGGCCCCGTGTGGCCGAAAGTCTCCAGTAGTCAGTCAGAGAGTGCCGGTGAATGCGCTGTGGGGTCAAGTTGGAAACTGGAGCATGTGGGAGAAGCCCGACTCTCCCCCTTTGAAAAGCAACTTCAGTGCAGCTTCCAAGCTGCCTGAACACCACACCACCAGGACACTGTTCACTCCACGGATGCCTCTGAGGAGCAGTGAGCTTTTGCAAAAGAAACCAGGCGCTTGCGGTTCCTTCCTGGGAGCTCAGCCCAGAGCATACTGTAGCTAAAGTGCCAACTAAATGTGACCTCCAGTCACGAAGTAAGGTGCACATTTTCCCATTACCAGAGGCAGGGGTGCACCAGGTTCCAGGAAGTCTCAGTCAATGGACGGCTTTAGCTTTAGTATGCCTCACAGCGCTCAAGCCTCTCACGGGGGCACTTCTTTCCAAGGATGTGCACCGTGTACCAAAAGCCTTCTGAGCACAATCAAGGGAGACACGGCTCTGGGACCATCCCTCACTATGCAGGTGAAAGGGCCGGGAACTAATCTGTTCTCTATGGCTAGCGTTCCACAGCTTGGAAACAGCCCCAGGAGCACGGTTCTTGGGCAGGCTTTCTTTCCATGCGGGTCTGCCTCGTTGAGGACACCTAAGCTGCCCTGAAAGAAACCACCGGGGCTCCAATCCACTTTGGGGACTCGTGCTCGACGTCTCTCTAAGTGAGGCGGAAAGTAGACTTTAGGTCCAGCCCGAAATGAAGTCGAGATTTACTAGTCGAGCCTTGCTAGGCATTTGGAACATGCAAAGTCACCTACGCCTCCTGAGGGCATTTCGAGGATTAGGCCACTCAGCACATGCAGAACACACTGCATCCCAAAGTTTCATCGCAGAAGGCCGAATTGTGTTCCAAGGGCCTCCTTTGGCTTGTCAGAGAAGAGAGGTCTCTGTGCTGGGTGATCCGGTGTGTAAGTGAGAAGCCTGGAGTAAGGCAGTATTTTCCCCCATTTGAAAGGCAGATAGCGGCGGCCTCAAGGCTGACTGAAAGACAGTGCTGTTACCCGTCTTCTAGTCACTGCTAGGAATGCCTCAGTGAAGAAAGTGAGTTTTCTCCTACGAATCCAGGTGGTCGCCAGTGCCTTGCTGGGAGCTCATCCCACGGCTTGCCCTAGCTAAAGTGCCAAGTAAACGCGACCCCAGGCCTCAAGGTAAGCACGAGTGTTTCCTCTCAGCAAAGCTTGCTGGGCAGCCATCTCCATGAACCCTGACTCGATGGAGTGCTTTAACTCCTCTACGGCTCTCCGGAGGCCTCAGAGAGTCGCGTATGAATTCCCTTCTGAGGGAGAGCGTGTGTGCCGTGAGTCCCCCGTTTGTCTTCCGAGCAACACAGCGCAGAACAGGCTGTTGGGGTCAACCCTTTCTATGCAGAGGGAAGGGCAATGAACTGATCCTCGCTTGCCTAGCTTGATTTCTACCGCTGTAAAGCAGCCCCAGGACAACGTTTTTGCCGGTATTATATTCAACGTGGCTCTCCCTCTGTGGGGGCCCTCTGAGCTGCACTGAAAGAATCCCTGAGCCTACAGAGCCCCCTGGCGGCTCTTACCTCTCATCTCTCTATTGGGACGCAAGGTACACTGTAGGTCCAGCCTGACAGAAAGAACAGAAAAACCGGTCAACTTGGGAGACATTTGGACGATACAAATTCACTTAGGCCTGACTAAGTCATTAAGCGGGTAATGCTAGGCACGGCATGCCAAAGACCCCGCCTGCAACGAAGTGTCATCATAGAAAGGCCCCGTGTGGCCGAAAGTCTCCAGTAGTCAGTCAGAGAGTGCCGGTGAATGCGCTGTGGGGTCAAGTTGGAAACTGGAGCATGTGGGAGAAGCCCGACTCTCCCCCTTTGAAAAGCAACTTCAGTGCAGCTTCCAAGCTGCCTGAACACCACACCACCAGGACACTGTTCACTCCACGGATGCCTCTGAGGAGCAGTGAGCTTTTGCAAAAGAAACCAGGCGCTTGCGGTTCCTTCCTGGGAGCTCAGCCCAGAGCATACTGTAGCTAAAGTGCCAACTAAATGTGACCTCCAGTCACGAAGTAAGGTGCACATTTTCCCATTACCAGAGGCAGGGGTGCACCAGGTTCCAGGAAGTCTCAGTCAATGGACGGCTTTAGCTTTAGTATGCCTCACAGCGCTCAAGCCTCTCACGGGGGCACTTCTTTCCAAGGATGTGCACCGTGTACCAAAAGCCTTCTGAGCACAATCAAGGGAGACACGGCTCTGGGACCATCCCTCACTATGCAGGTGAAAGGGCCGGGAACTAATCTGTTCTCTATGGCTAGCGTTCCACAGCTTGGAAACAGCCCCAGGAGCACGGTTCTTGGGCAGGCTTTCTTTCCATGCGGGTCTGCCTCGTTGAGGACACCTAAGCTGCCCTGAAAGAAACCACCGGGGCTCCAATCCACTTTGGGGACTCGTGCTCGACGTCTCTCTAAGTGAGGCGGAAAGTAGACTTTAGGTCCAGCCCGAAATGAAGTCGAGATTTACTAGTCGAGCCTTGCTAGGCATTTGGAACATGCAAAGTCACCTACGCCTCCTGAGGGCATTTCGAGGATTAGGCCACTCAGCACATGCAGAACACACTGCATCCCAAAGTTTCATCGCAGAAGGCCGAATTGTGCTCCAAGGGCCTCCTTTGGCTTGTCAGAGAAGAGAGGTCTCTGTGCTGGGTGATCCGGTGTGTAAGTGAGAAGCCTGGAGTAAGGCAGTATTTTCCCCCATTTGAAAGGCAGATAGCGGCGGCCTCAAGGCTGACTGAAAGACAGTGCTGTTACCCGTCTTCTAGTCACTGCTAGGAATGCCTCAGTGAAGAAAGTGAGTTTTCTCCTACGAATCCAGGTGGTCGCCAGTGCCTTGCTGGGAGCTCATCCCACGGCTTGCCCTAGCTAAAGTGCCAAGTAAACGCGACCCCAGGCCTCAAGGTAAGCACGAGTGTTTCCTCTCAGCAAAGCTTGCTGGGCAGCCATCTCCATGAACCCTGACTCGATGGAGTGCTTTAACTCCTCTACGGCTCTCCGGAGGCCTCAGAGAGTCGCGTATGAATTCCCTTCTGAGGGAGAGCGTGTGTGCCGTGAGTCCCCCGTTTGTCTTCCGAGCAACACAGCGCAGAACAGGCTGTTGGGGTCAACCCTTTCTATGCAGAGGGAAGGGCAATGAACTGATCCTCGCTTGCCTAGCTTGATTTCTACCGCTGTAAAGCAGCCCCAGGACAACGTTTTTGCCGGTATTATATTCAACGTGGCTCTCCCTCTGTGGGGGCCCTCTGAGCTGCACTGAAAGAATCCCTGAGCCTACAGAGCCCCCTGGCGGCTCTTACCTCTCATCTCTCTATTGGGACGCAAGGTACACTGTAGGTCCAGCCTGACAGAAAGAACAGAAAAACCGGTCAACTTGGGAGACATTTGGACGATACAAATTCACTTAGGCCTGACTAAGTCATTAAGCGGGTAATGCTAGGCACGGCATGCCAAAGACCCCGCCTGCAACGAAGTGTCATCATAGAAAGGCCCCGTGTGGCCGAAAGTCTCCAGTAGTCAGTCAGAGAGTGCCGGTGAATGCGCTGTGGGGTCAAGTTGGAAACTGGAGCATGTGGGAGAAGCCCGACTCTCCCCCTTTGAAAAGCAACTTCAGTGCAGCTTCCAAGCTGCCTGAACACCACACCACCAGGACACTGTTCACTCCACGGATGCCTCTGAGGAGCAGTGAGCTTTTGCAAAAGAAACCAGGCGCTTGCGGTTCCTTCCTGGGAGCTCAGCCCAGAGCATACTGTAGCTAAAGTGCCAACTAAATGTGACCTCCAGTCACGAAGTAAGGTGCACATTTTCCCATTACCAGAGGCAGGGGTGCACCAGGTTCCAGGAAGTCTCAGTCAATGGACGGCTTTAGCTTTAGTATGCCTCACAGCGCTCAAGCCTCTCACGGGGGCACTTCTTTCCAAGGATGTGCACCGTGTACCAAAAGCCTTCTGAGCACAATCAAGGGAGACACGGCTCTGGGACCATCCCTCACTATGCAGGTGAAAGGGCCGGGAACTAATCTGTTCTCTATGGCTAGCGTTCCACAGCTTGGAAACAGCCCCAGGAGCACGGTTCTTGGGCAGGCTTTCTTTCCATGCGGGTCTGCCTCGTTGAGGACACCTAAGCTGCCCTGAAAGAAACCACCGGGGCTCCAATCCACTTTGGGGACTCGTGCTCGACGTCTCTCTAAGTGAGGCGGAAAGTAGACTTTAGGTCCAGCCCGAAATGAAGTCGAGATTTACTAGTCGAGCCTTGCTAGGCATTTGGAACATGCAAAGTCACCTACGCCTCCTGAGGGCATTTCGAGGATTAGGCCACTCAGCACATGCAGAACACACTGCATCCCAAAGTTTCATCGCAGAAGGCCGAATTGTGTTCCAAGGGCCTCCTTTGGCTTGTCAGAGAAGAGAGGTCTATGTGCTGGGTGATCCGGTGTGTAAGTGAGAAGCCTGGAGTAAGGCAGTATTTTCCCCCATTTGAAAGGCAGATAGCGGCGGCCTCAAGGCTGACTGAAAGACAGTGCTGTTACCCGTCTTCTAGTCACTGCTAGGAATGCCTCAGTGAAGAAAGTGAGTTTTCTCCTACGAATCCAGGTGGTCGCCAGTGCCTTGCTGGGAGCTCATCCCACGGCTTGCCCTAGCTAAAGTGCCAAGTAAACGCGACCCCAGGCCTCAAGGTAAGCACGAGTGTTTCCTCTCAGCAAAGCTTGCTGGGCAGCCATCTCCACAAACCCTGACTCGATGGAGTGCTTTAACTCCTCTACGGCTCTCCGGAGGCCTCAGAGAGTCGCGTATGAATTCCCTTCTGAGGGAGAGCGTGTGTGCCGTGAGTCCCCCGTTTGTCTTCCGAGCAACACAGCGCAGAACAGGCTGTTGGGGTCAACCCTTTCTATGCAGAGGGAAGGGCAATGAACTGATCCTCGCTTGCCTAGCTTGATTTCTACCGCTGTAAAGCAGCCCCAGGACAACGTTTTTGCCGGTATTATATTCAACGTGGCTCTCCCTCTGTGGGGGCCCTCTGAGCTGCACTGAAAGAATCCCTGAGCCTACAGAGCCCCCTGGCGGCTCTTACCTCTCATCTCTCTATTGGGACGCAAGGTACACTGTAGGTCCAGCCTGACAGAAAGAACAGAAAAACCGGTCAACTTGGGAGACATTTGGACGATACAAATTCACTTAGGCCTGACTAAGTCATTAAGCGGGTAATGCTAGGCACGGCATGCCAAAGACCCCGCCTGCAACGAAGTGTCATCATAGAAAGGCCCCGTGTGGCCGAAAGTCTCCAGTAGTCAGTCAGAGAGTGCCGGTGAATGCGCTGTGGGGTCAAGTTGGAAACTGGAGCATGTGGGAGAAGCCCGACTCTCCCCCTTTGAAAAGCAACTTCAGTGCAGCTTCCAAGCTGCCTGAACACCACACCACCAGGACACTGTTCACTCCACGGATGCCTCTGAGGAGCAGTGAGCTTTTGCAAAAGAAACCAGGCGCTTGCGGTTCCTTCCTGGGAGCTCAGCCCAGAGCATACTGTAGCTAAAGTGCCAACTAAATGTGACCTCCAGTCACGAAGTAAGGTGCACATTTTCCCATTACCAGAGGCAGGGGTGCACCAGTTTCCAGGAAGTCTCAGTCAATGGACGGCTTTAGCTTTAGTATGCCTCACAGCGCTCAAGCCTCTCACGGGGGCACTTCTTTCCAAGGATGTGCACCGTGTACCAAAAGCCTTCTGAGCACAATCAAGGGAGACACGGCTCTGGGACCATCCCTCACTATGCAGGTGAAAGGGCCGGGAACTAATCTGTTCTCTATGGCTAGCGTTCCACAGCTTGGAAACAGCCCCAGGAGCACGGTTCTTGGGCAGGCTTTCTTTCCATGCGGGTCTGCCTCGTTGAGGACACCTAAGCTGCCCTGAAAGAAACCACCGGGGCTCCAATCCACTTTGGGGACTCGTGCTCGACGTCTCTCTAAGTGAGGCGGAAAGTAGACTTTAGGTCCAGCCCGAAATGAAGTCGAGATTTACTAGTCGAGCCTTGCTAGGCATTTGGAACATGCAAAGTCACCTACGCCTCCTGAGGGCATTTCGAGGATTAGGCCACTCAGCACATGCAGAACACACTGCATCCCAAAGTTTCATCGCAGAAGGCCGAATTGTGTTCCAAGGGCCTCCTTTGGCTTGTCAGAGAAGAGAGGTCTCTGTGCTGGGTGATCCGGTGTGTAAGTGAGAAGCCTGGAGTAAGGCAGTATTTTCCCCCATTTGAAAGGCAGATAGCGGCGGCCTCAAGGCTGACTGAAAGACAGTGCTGTTACCCGTCTTCTAGTCACTGCTAGGAATGCCTCAGTGAAGAAAGTGAGTTTTCTCCTACGAATCCAGGTGGTCGCCAGTGCCTTGCTGGGAGCTCATCCCACGGCTTGCCCTAGCTAAAGTGCCAAGTAAACGCGACCCCAGGTCTCAAGGTAAGCACGAGTGTTTCCTCTCAGCAAAGCTTGCTGGGCAGCCATCTCCACGAACCCTGACTCGATGGAGTGCTTTAACTCCTCTACGGCTCTCCGGAGGCCTCAGAGAGTCGCGTATGAATTCCCTTCTGAGGGAGAGCGTGTGTGCCGTGAGTCCCCCGTTTGTCTTCCGAGCAACACAGCGCAGAACAGGCTGTTGGGGTCAACCCTTTCTATGCAGAGGGAAGGGCAATGAACTGATCCTCGCTTGCCTAGCTTGATTTCTACCGCTGTAAAGCAGCCCCAGGACAACGTTTTTGCCGGTATTATATTCAACGTGGCTCTCCCTCTGTGGGGGCCCTCTGAGCTGCACTGAAAGAATCCCTGAGCCTACAGAGCCCCCTGGCGGCTCTTACCTCTCATCTCTCTATTGGGACGCAAGGTACACTGTAGGTCCAGCCTGACAGAAAGAACAGAAAAACCGGTCAACTTGGGAGACATTTGGACGATACAAATTCACTTAGGCCTGACTCAGTCATTAAGCGGGTAATGCTAGGCACGGCATGCCAAAGACCCCGCCTGCAACGAAGTGTCATCATAGAAAGGCCCCGTGTGGCCGAAAGTCTCCAGTAGTCAGTCAGAGAGTGCCGGTGAATGCGCTGTGGGGTCAAGTTGGAAACTGGAGCATGTGGGAGAAGCCCGACTCTCCCCCTTTGAAAAGCAACTTCAGTGCAGCTTCCAAGCTGCCTGAACACCACACCACCAGGACACTGTTCACTCCACGGATGCCTCTGAGGAGCAGTGAGCTTTTGCAAAAGAAACCAGGCGCTTGCGGTTCCTTCCTGGGAGCTCAGCCCAGAGCATACTGTAGCTAAAGTGCCAACTAAATGTGACCTCCAGTCACGAAGTAAGGTGCACATTTTCCCATTACCAGAGGCAGGGGTGCACCAGTTTCCAGGAAGTCTCAGTCAATGGACGGCTTTAGCTTTAGTATGCCTCACAGCGCTCAAGCCTCTCACGGGGGCACTTCTTTCCAAGGATGTGCACCGTGTACCAAAAGCCTTCTGAGCACAATCAAGGGAGACACGGCTCGGGGACCATCCCTCACTATGCAGGTGAAAGGGCCGGGAACTAATCTGTTCTCTATGGCTAGCGTTCCACAGCTTGGAAACAGCCCCAGGAGCACGGTTCTTGGGCAGGCTTTCTTTCCATGCGGGTCTGCCTCGTTGAGGACACCTAAGCTGCCCTGAAAGAAACCACCGGGGCTCCAATCCACTTTGGGGACTCGTGCTCGACGTCTCTCTAAGTGAGGCGGAAAGTAGACTTTAGGTCCAGCCCGAAATGAAGTCGAGATTTACTAGTCGAGCCTTGCTAGGCATTTGGAACATGCAAAGTCACCTACGCCTCCTGAGGGCATTTCGAGGATTAGGCCACTCAGCACATGCAGAACACACTGCATCCCAAAGTTTCATCGCAGAAGGCCGAATTGTGTTCCAAGGGCCTCCTTTGGCTTGTCAGAGAAGAGAGGTCTATGTGCTGGGTGATCCGGTGTGTAAGTGAGAAGCCTGGAGTAAGGCAGTATTTTCCCCCATTTGAAAGGCAGATAGCGGCGGCCTCAAGGCTGACTGAAAGACAGTGCTGTTACCCGTCTTCTAGTCACTGCTAGGAATGCCTCAGTGAAGAAAGTGAGTTTTCTCCTACGAATCCAGGTGGTCGCCAGTGCCTTGCTGGGAGCTCATCCCACGGCTTGCCCTAGCTAAAGTGCCAAGTAAACGCGACCCCAGGCCTCAAGGTAAGCACGAGTGTTTCCTCTCAGCAAAGCTTGCTGGGCAGCCATCTCCACGAACCCTGACTCGATGGAGTGCTTTAACTCCTCTACGGCTCTCCGGAGGCCTCAGAGAGTCGCGTATGAATTCCCTTCTGAGGGAGAGCGTGTGTGCCGTGAGTCCCCCGTTTGTCTTCCGAGCAACACAGCGCAGAACAGGCTGTTGGGGTCAACCCTTTCTATGCAGAGGGAAGGGCAATGAACTGATCCTCGCTTGCCTAGCTTGATTTCTACCGCTGTAAAGCAGCCCCAGGACAACGTTTTTGCCGGTATTATATTCAACGTGGCTCTCCCTCTGTGGGGGCCCTCTGAGCTGCACTGAAAGAATCCCTGAGCCTACAGAGCCCCCTGGCGGCTCTTACCTCTCATCTCTCTATTGGGACGCAAGGTACACTGTAGGTCCAGCCTGACAGAAAGAACAGAAAAACCGGTCAACTTGGGAGACATTTGGACGATACAAATTCACTTAGGCCTGACTCAGTCATTAAGCGGGTAATGCTAGGCACGGCATGCCAAAGACCCCGCCTGCAACGAAGTGTCATCATAGAAAGGCCCCGTGTGGCCGAAAGTCTCCAGTAGTCAGTCAGAGAGTGCCGGTGAATGCGCTGTGGGGTCAAGTTGGAAACTGGAGCATGTGGGAGAAGCCCGACTCTCCCCCTTTGAAAAGCAACTTCAGTGCAGCTTCCAAGCTGCCTGAACACCACACCACCAGGACACTGTTCACTCCACGGATGCCTCTGAGGAGCAGTGAGCTTTTGCAAAAGAAACCAGGCGCTTGCGGTTCCTTCCTGGGAGCTCAGCCCAGAGCATACTGTAGCTAAAGTGCCAACTAAATGTGACCTCCAGTCACGAAGTAAGGTGCACATTTTCCCATTACCAGAGGCAGGGGTGCACCAGGTTCCAGGAAGTCTCAGTCAATGGACGGCTTTAGCTTTAGTATGCCTCACAGCGCTCAAGCCTCTCACGGGGGCACTTCTTTCCAAGGATGTGCACCGTGTACCAAAAGCCTTCTGAGCACAATCAAGGGAGACACGGCTCGGGGACCATCCCTCACTATGCAGGTGAAAGGGCCGGGAACTAATCTGTTCTCTATGGCTAGCGTTCCACAGCTTGGAAACAGCCCCAGGAGCACGGTTCTTGGGCAGGCTTTCTTTCCATGCGGGTCTGCCTCGTTGAGGACACCTAAGCTGCCCTGAAAGAAACCACCGGGGCTCCAATCCACTTTGGGGACTCGTGCTCGACGTCTCTCTAAGTGAGGCGGAAAGTAGACTTTAGGTCCAGCCCGAAATGAAGTCGAGATTTACTAGTCGAGCCTTGCTAGGCATTTGGAACATGCAAAGTCACCTACGCCTCCTGAGGGCATTTCGAGGATTAGGCCACTCAGCACATGCAGAACACACTGCATCCCAAAGTTTCATCGCAGAAGGCCGAATTGTGTTCCAAGGGCCTCCTTTGGCTTGTCAGAGAAGAGAGGTCTCTGTGCTGGGTGATCCGGTGTGTAAGTGAGAAGCCTGGAGTAAGGCAGTATTTTCCCCCATTTGAAAGGCAGATAGCGGCGGCCTCAAGGCTGACTGAAAGACAGTGCTGTTACCCGTCTTCTAGTCACTGCTAGGAATGCCTCAGTGAAGAAAGTGAGTTTTCTCCTACGAATCCAGGTGGTCGCCAGTGCCTTGCTGGGAGCTCATCCCACGGCTTGCCCTAGCTAAAGTGCCAAGTAAACGCGACCCCAGGCCTCAAGGTAAGCACGAGTGTTTCCTCTCAGCAAAGCTTGCTGGGCAGCCATCTCCACGAACCCTGACTCGATGGAGTGCTTTAACTCCTCTACGGCTCTCCGGAGGCCTCAGAGAGTCGCGTATGAATTCCCTTCTGAGGGAGAGCGTGTGTGCCGTGAGTCCCCCGTTTGTCTTCCGAGCAACACAGCGCAGAACAGGCTGTTGGGGTCAACCCTTTCTATGCAGAGGGAAGGGCAATGAACTGATCCTCGCTTGCCTAGCTTGATTTCTACCGCTGTAAAGCAGCCCCAGGACAACGTTTTTGCCGGTATTATATTCAACGTGGCTCTCCCTCTGTGGGGGCCCTCTGAGCTGCACTGAAAGAATCCCTGAGCCTACAGAGCCCCCTGGCGGCTCTTACCTCTCATCTCTCTATTGGGACGCAAGGTACACTGTAGGTCCAGCCTGACAGAAAGAACAGAAAAACCGGTCAACTTGGGAGACATTTGGACGATACAAATTCACTTAGGCCTGACTAAGTCATTAAGCGGGTAATGCTAGGCACGGCATGCCAAAGACCCCGCCTGCAACGAAGTGTCATCATAGAAAGGCCCCGTGTGGCCGAAAGTCTCCAGTAGTCAGTCAGAGAGTGCCGGTGAATGCGCTGTGGGGTCAAGTTGGAAACTGGAGCATGTGGGAGAAGCCCGACTCTCCCCCTTTGAAAAGCAACTTCAGTGCAGCTTCCAAGCTGCCTGAACACCACACCACCAGGACACTGTTCACTCCACGGATGCCTCTGAGGAGCAGTGAGCTTTTGCAAAAGAAACCAGGCGCTTGCGGTTCCTTCCTGGGAGCTCAGCCCAGAGCATACTGTAGCTAAAGTGCCAACTAAATGTGACCTCCAGTCACGAAGTAAGGTGCACATTTTCCCATTACCAGAGGCAGGGGTGCACCAGGTTCCAGGAAGTCTCAGTCAATGGACGGCTTTAGCTTTAGTATGCCTCACAGCGCTCAAGCCTCTCACGGGGGCACTTCTTTCCAAGGATGTGCACCGTGTACCAAAAGCCTTCTGAGCACAATCAAGGGAGACACGGCTCGGGGACCATCCCTCACTATGCAGGTGAAAGGGCCGGGAACTAATCTGTTCTCTATGGCTAGCGTTCCACAGCTTGGAAACAGCCCCAGGAGCACGGTTCTTGGGCAGGCTTTCTTTCCATGCGGGTCTGCCTCGTTGAGGACACCTAAGCTGCCCTGAAAGAAACCACCGGGGCTCCAATCCACTTTGGGGACTCGTGCTCGACGTCTCTCTAAGTGAGGCGGAAAGTAGACTTTAGGTCCAGCCCGAAATGAAGTCGAGATTTACTAGTCGAGCCTTGCTAGGCATTTGGAACATGCAAAGTCACCTACGCCTCCTGAGGGCATTTCAAGGATTAGGCCACTCAGCACATGCAGAACACACTGCATCCCAAAGTTTCATCGCAGAAGGCCGAATTGTGTTCCAAGGGCCTCCTTTGGCTTGTCAGAGAAGAGAGGTCTCTGTGCTGGGTGATCCGGTGTGTAAGTGAGAAGCCTGGAGTAAGGCAGTATTTTCCCCCATTTGAAAGGCAGATAGCGGCGGCCTCAAGGCTGACTGAAAGACAGTGCTGTTACCCGTCTTCTAGTCACTGCTAGGAATGCCTCAGTGAAGAAAGTGAGTTTTCTCCTACGAATCCAGGTGGTCGCCAGTGCCTTGCTGGGAGCTCATCCCACGGCTTGCCCTAGCTAAAGTGCCAAGTAAACGCGACCCCAGGCCTCAAGGTAAGCACGAGTGTTTCCTCTCAGCAAAGCTTGCTGGGCAGCCATCTCCACGAACCCTGACTCGATGGAGTGCTTTAACTCCTCTACGGCTCTCCGGAGGCCTCAGAGAGTCGCGTATGAATTCCCTTCTGAGGGAGAGCGTGTGTGCCGTGAGTCCCCCGTTTGTCTTCCGAGCAACACAGCGCAGAACAGGCTGTTGGGGTCAACCCTTTCTATGCAGAGGGAAGGGCAATGAACTGATCCTCGCTTGCCTAGCTTGATTTCTACCGCTGTAAAGCAGCCCCAGGACAACGTTTTTGCCGGTATTATATTCAACGTGGCTCTCCCTCTGTGGGGGCCCTCTGAGCTGCACTGAAAGAATCCCTGAGCCTACAGAGCCCCCTGGCGGCTCTTACCTCTCATCTCTCTATTGGGACGCAAGGTACACTGTAGGTCCAGCCTGACAGAAAGAACAGAAAAACCGGTCAACTTGGGAGACATTTGGACGATACAAATTCACTTAGGCCTGACTAAGTCATTAAGCGGGTAATGCTAGGCACGGCATGCCAAAGACCCCGCCTGCAACGAAGTGTCATCATAGAAAGGCCCCGTGTGGCCGAAAGTCTCCAGTAGTCAGTCAGAGAGTGCCGGTGAATGCGCTGTGGGGTCAAGTTGGAAACTGGAGCATGTGGGAGAAGCCCGACTCTCCCCCTTTGAAAAGCAACTTCAGTGCAGCTTCCAAGCTGCCTGAACACCACACCACCAGGACACTGTTCACTCCACGGATGCCTCTGAGGAGCAGTGAGCTTTTGCAAAAGAAACCAGGCGCTTGCGGTTCCTTCCTGGGAGCTCAGCCCAGAGCATACTGTAGCTAAAGTGCCAACTAAATGTGACCTCCAGTCACGAAGTAAGGTGCACATTTTCCCATTACCAGAGGCAGGGGTGCACCAGGTTCCAGGAAGTCTCAGTCAATGGACGGCTTTAGCTTTAGTATGCCTCACAGCGCTCAAGCCTCTCACGGGGGCACTTCTTTCCAAGGATGTGCACCGTGTACCAAAAGCCTTCTGAGCACAATCAAGGGAGACACGGCTCGGGGACCATCCCTCACTATGCAGGTGAAAGGGCCGGGAACTAATCTGTTCTCTATGGCTAGCGTTCCACAGCTTGGAAACAGCCCCAGGAGCACGGTTCTTGGGCAGGCTTTCTTTCCATGCGGGTCTGCCTCGTTGAGGACACCTAAGCTGCCCTGAAAGAAACCACCGGGGCTCCAATCCACTTTGGGGACTCGTGCTCGACGTCTCTCTAAGTGAGGCGGAAAGTAGACTTTAGGTCCAGCCCGAAATGAAGTCGAGATTTACTAGTCGAGCCTTGCTAGGCATTTGGAACATGCAAAGTCACCTACGCCTCCTGAGGGCATTTCGAGGATTAGGCCACTCAGCACATGCAGAACACACTGCATCCCAAAGTTTCATCGCAGAAGGCCGAATTGTGTTCCAAGGGCCTCCTTTGGCTTGTCAGAGAAGAGAGGTCTCTGTGCTGGGTGATCCGGTGTGTAAGTGAGAAGCCTGGAGTAAGGCAGTATTTTCCCCCATTTGAAAGGCAGATAGCGGCGGCCTCAAGGCTGACTGAAAGACAGTGCTGTTACCCGTCTTCTAGTCACTGCTAGGAATGCCTCAGTGAAGAAAGTGAGTTTTCTCCTACGAATCCAGGTGGTCGCCAGTGCCTTGCTGGGAGCTCATCCCACGGCTTGCCCTAGCTAAAGTGCCAAGTAAACGCGACCCCAGGCCTCAAGGTAAGCACGAGTGTTTCCTCTCAGCAAAGCTTGCTGGGCAGCCATCTCCACGAACCCTGACTCGATGGAGTGCTTTAACTCCTCTACGGCTCTCCGGAGGCCTCAGAGAGTCGCGTATGAATTCCCTTCTGAGGGAGAGCGTGTGTGCCGTGAGTCCCCCGTTTGTCTTCCGAGCAACACAGCGCAGAACAGGCTGTTGGGGTCAACCCTTTCTATGCAGAGGGAAGGGCAATGAACTGATCCTCGCTTGCCTAGCTTGATTTCTACCGCTGTAAAGCAGCCCCAGGACAACGTTTTTGCCGGTATTATATTCAACGTGGCTCTCCCTCTGTGGGGGCCCTCTGAGCTGCACTGAAAGAATCCCTGAGCCTACAGAGCCCCCTGGCGGCTCTTACCTCTCATCTCTCTATTGGGACGCAAGGTACACTGTAGGTCCAGCCTGACAGAAAGAACAGAAAAACCGGTCAACTTGGGAGACATTTGGACGATACAAATTCACTTAGGCCTGACTAAGTCATTAAGCGGGTAATGCTAGGCACGGCATGCCAAAGACCCCGCCTGCAACGAAGTGTCATCATAGAAAGGCCCCGTGTGGCCGAAAGTCTCCAGTAGTCAGTCAGAGAGTGCCGGTGAATGCGCTGTGGGGTCAAGTTGGAAACTGGAGCATGTGGGAGAAGCCCGACTCTCCCCCTTTGAAAAGCAACTTCAGTGCAGCTTCCAAGCTGCCTGAACACCACACCACCAGGACACTGTTCACTCCACGGATGCCTCTGAGGAGCAGTGAGCTTTTGCAAAAGAAACCAGGCGCTTGCGGTTCCTTCCTGGGAGCTCAGCCCAGAGCATACTGTAGCTAAAGTGCCAACTAAATGTGACCTCCAGTCACGAAGTAAGGTGCACATTTTCCCATTACCAGAGGCAGGGGTGCACCAGGTTCCAGGAAGTCTCAGTCAATGGACGGCTTTAGCTTTAGTATGCCTCACAGCGCTCAAGCCTCTCACGGGGGCACTTCTTTCCAAGGATGTGCACCGTGTACCAAAAGCCTTCTGAGCACAATCAAGGGAGACACGGCTCTGGGACCATCCCTCACTATGCAGGTGAAAGGGCCGGGAACTAATCTGTTCTCTATGGCTAGCGTTCCACAGCTTGGAAACAGCCCCAGGAGCACGGTTCTTGGGCAGGCTTTCTTTCCATGCGGGTCTGCCTCGTTGAGGACACCTAAGCTGCCCTGAAAGAAACCACCGGGGCTCCAATCCACTTTGGGGACTCGTGCTCGACGTCTCTCTAAGTGAGGCGGAAAGTAGACTTTAGGTCCAGCCCGAAATGAAGTCGAGATTTACTAGTCGAGCCTTGCTAGGCATTTGGAACATGCAAAGTCACCTACGCCTCCTGAGGGCATTTCGAGGATTAGGCCACTCAGCACATGCAGAACACACTGCATCCCAAAGTTTCATCGCAGAAGGCCGAATTGTGTTCCAAGGGCCTCCTTTGGCTTGTCAGAGAAGAGAGGTCTATGTGCTGGGTGATCCGGTGTGTAAGTGAGAAGCCTGGAGTAAGGCAGTATTTTCCCCCATTTGAAAGGCAGATAGCGGCGGCCTCAAGGCTGACTGAAAGACAGTGCTGTTACCCGTCTTCTAGTCACTGCTAGGAATGCCTCAGTGAAGAAAGTGAGTTTTCTCCTACGAATCCAGGTGGTCGCCAGTGCCTTGCTGGGAGCTCATCCCACGGCTTGCCCTAGCTAAAGTGCCAAGTAAACGCGACCCCAGGCCTCAAGGTAAGCACGAGTGTTTCCTCTCAGCAAAGCTTGCTGGGCAGCCATCTCCACAAACCCTGACTCGATGGAGTGCTTTAACTCCTCTACGGCTCTCCGGAGGCCTCAGAGAGTCGCGTATGAATTCCCTTCTGAGGGAGAGCGTGTGTGCCGTGAGTCCCCCGTTTGTCTTCCGAGCAACACAGCGCAGAACAGGCTGTTGGGGTCAACCCTTTCTATGCAGAGGGAAGGGCAATGAACTGATCCTCGCTTGCCTAGCTTGATTTCTACCGCTGTAAAGCAGCCCCAGGACAACGTTTTTGCCGGTATTATATTCAACGTGGCTCTCCCTCTGTGGGGGCCCTCTGAGCTGCACTGAAAGAATCCCTGAGCCTACAGAGCCCCCTGGCGGCTCTTACCTCTCATCTCTCTATTGGGACGCAAGGTACACTGTAGGTCCAGCCTGACAGAAAGAACAGAAAAACCGGTCAACTTGGGAGACATTTGGACGATACAAATTCACTTAGGCCTGACTAAGTCATTAAGCGGGTAATGCTAGGCACGGCATGCCAAAGACCCCGCCTGCAACGAAGTGTCATCATAGAAAGGCCCCGTGTGGCCGAAAGTCTCCAGTAGTCAGTCAGAGAGTGCCGGTGAATGCGCTGTGGGGTCAAGTTGGAAACTGGAGCATGTGGGAGAAGCCCGACTCTCCCCCTTTGAAAAGCAACTTCAGTGCAGCTTCCAAGCTGCCTGAACACCACACCACCAGGACACTGTTCACTCCACGGATGCCTCTGAGGAGCAGTGAGCTTTTGCAAAAGAAACCAGGCGCTTGCGGTTCCTTCCTGGGAGCTCAGCCCAGAGCATACTGTAGCTAAAGTGCCAACTAAATGTGACCTCCAGTCACGAAGTAAGGTGCACATTTTCCCATTACCAGAGGCAGGGGTGCACCAGTTTCCAGGAAGTCTCAGTCAATGGACGGCTTTAGCTTTAGTATGCCTCACAGCGCTCAAGCCTCTCACGGGGGCACTTCTTTCCAAGGATGTGCACCGTGTACCAAAAGCCTTCTGAGCACAATCAAGGGAGACACGGCTCTGGGACCATCCCTCACTATGCAGGTGAAAGGGCCGGGAACTAATCTGTTCTCTATGGCTAGCGTTCCACAGCTTGGAAACAGCCCCAGGAGCACGGTTCTTGGGCAGGCTTTCTTTCCATGCGGGTCTGCCTCGTTGAGGACACCTAAGCTGCCCTGAAAGAAACCACCGGGGCTCCAATCCACTTTGGGGACTCGTGCTCGACGTCTCTCTAAGTGAGGCGGAAAGTAGACTTTAGGTCCAGCCCGAAATGAAGTCGAGATTTACTAGTCGAGCCTTGCTAGGCATTTGGAACATGCAAAGTCACCTACGCCTCCTGAGGGCATTTCGAGGATTAGGCCACTCAGCACATGCAGAACACACTGCATCCCAAAGTTTCATCGCAGAAGGCCGAATTGTGTTCCAAGGGCCTCCTTTGGCTTGTCAGAGAAGAGAGGTCTCTGTGCTGGGTGATCCGGTGTGTAAGTGAGAAGCCTGGAGTAAGGCAGTATTTTCCCCCATTTGAAAGGCAGATAGCGGCGGCCTCAAGGCTGACTGAAAGACAGTGCTGTTACCCGTCTTCTAGTCACTGCTAGGAATGCCTCAGTGAAGAAAGTGAGTTTTCTCCTACGAATCCAGGTGGTCGCCAGTGCCTTGCTGGGAGCTCATCCCACGGCTTGCCCTAGCTAAAGTGCCAAGTAAACGCGACCCCAGGCCTCAAGGTAAGCACGAGTGTTTCCTCTCAGCAAAGCTTGCTGGGCAGCCATCTCCACGAACCCTGACTCGATGGAGTGCTTTAACTCCTCTACGGCTCTCCGGAGGCCTCAGAGAGTCGCGTATGAATTCCCTTCTGAGGGAGAGCGTGTGTGCCGTGAGTCCCCCGTTTGTCTTCCGAGCAACACAGCGCAGAACAGGCTGTTGGGGTCAACCCTTTCTATGCAGAGGGAAGGGCAATGAACTGATCCTCGCTTGCCTAGCTTGATTTCTACCGCTGTAAAGCAGCCCCAGGACAACGTTTTTGCCGGTATTATATTCAACGTGGCTCTCCCTCTGTGGGGGCCCTCTGAGCTGCACTGAAAGAATCCCTGAGCCTACAGAGCCCCCTGGCGGCTCTTACCTCTCATCTCTCTATTGGGACGCAAGGTACACTGTAGGTCCAGCCTGACAGAAAGAACAGAAAAACCGGTCAACTTGGGAGACATTTGGACGATACAAATTCACTTAGGCCTGACTCAGTCATTAAGCGGGTAATGCTAGGCACGGCATGCCAAAGACCCCGCCTGCAACGAAGTGTCATCATAGAAAGGCCCCGTGTGGCCGAAAGTCTCCAGTAGTCAGTCAGAGAGTGCCGGTGAATGCGCTGTGGGGTCAAGTTGGAAACTGGAGCATGTGGGAGAAGCCCGACTCTCCCCCTTTGAAAAGCAACTTCAGTGCAGCTTCCAAGCTGCCTGAACACCACACCACCAGGACACTGTTCACTCCACGGATGCCTCTGAGGAGCAGTGAGCTTTTGCAAAAGAAACCAGGCGCTTGCGGTTCCTTCCTGGGAGCTCAGCCCAGAGCATACTGTAGCTAAAGTGCCAACTAAATGTGACCTCCAGTCACGAAGTAAGGTGCACATTTTCCCATTACCAGAGGCAGGGGTGCACCAGTTTCCAGGAAGTCTCAGTCAATGGACGGCTTTAGCTTTAGTATGCCTCACAGCGCTCAAGCCTCTCACGGGGGCACTTCTTTCCAAGGATGTGCACCGTGTACCAAAAGCCTTCTGAGCACAATCAAGGGAGACACGGCTCGGGGACCATCCCTCACTATGCAGGTGAAAGGGCCGGGAACTAATCTGTTCTCTATGGCTAGCGTTCCACAGCTTGGAAACAGCCCCAGGAGCACGGTTCTTGGGCAGGCTTTCTTTCCATGCGGGTCTGCCTCGTTGAGGACACCTAAGCTGCCCTGAAAGAAACCACCGGGGCTCCAATCCACTTTGGGGACTCGTGCTCGACGTCTCTCTAAGTGAGGCGGAAAGTAGACTTTAGGTCCAGCCCGAAATGAAGTCGAGATTTACTAGTCGAGCCTTGCTAGGCATTTGGAACATGCAAAGTCACCTACGCCTCCTGAGGGCATTTCGAGGATTAGGCCACTCAGCACATGCAGAACACACTGCATCCCAAAGTTTCATCGCAGAAGGCCGAATTGTGTTCCAAGGGCCTCCTTTGGCTTGTCAGAGAAGAGAGGTCTATGTGCTGGGTGATCCGGTGTGTAAGTGAGAAGCCTGGAGTAAGGCAGTATTTTCCCCCATTTGAAAGGCAGATAGCGGCGGCCTCAAGGCTGACTGAAAGACAGTGCTGTTACCCGTCTTCTAGTCACTGCTAGGAATGCCTCAGTGAAGAAAGTGAGTTTTCTCCTACGAATCCAGGTGGTCGCCAGTGCCTTGCTGGGAGCTCATCCCACGGCTTGCCCTAGCTAAAGTGCCAAGTAAACGCGACCCCAGGCCTCAAGGTAAGCACGAGTGTTTCCTCTCAGCAAAGCTTGCTGGGCAGCCATCTCCACGAACCCTGACTCGATGGAGTGCTTTAACTCCTCTACGGCTCTCCGGAGGCCTCAGAGAGTCGCGTATGAATTCCCTTCTGAGGGAGAGCGTGTGTGCCGTGAGTCCCCCGTTTGTCTTCCGAGCAACACAGCGCAGAACAGGCTGTTGGGGTCAACCCTTTCTATGCAGAGGGAAGGGCAATGAACTGATCCTCGCTTGCCTAGCTTGATTTCTACCGCTGTAAAGCAGCCCCAGGACAACGTTTTTGCCGGTATTATATTCAACGTGGCTCTCCCTCTGTGGGGGCCCTCTGAGCTGCACTGAAAGAATCCCTGAGCCTACAGAGCCCCCTGGCGGCTCTTACCTCTCATCTCTCTATTGGGACGCAAGGTACACTGTAGGTCCAGCCTGACAGAAAGAACAGAAAAACCGGTCAACTTGGGAGACATTTGGACGATACAAATTCACTTAGGCCTGACTCAGTCATTAAGCGGGTAATGCTAGGCACGGCATGCCAAAGACCCCGCCTGCAACGAAGTGTCATCATAGAAAGGCCCCGTGTGGCCGAAAGTCTCCAGTAGTCAGTCAGAGAGTGCCGGTGAATGCGCTGTGGGGTCAAGTTGGAAACTGGAGCATGTGGGAGAAGCCCGACTCTCCCCCTTTGAAAAGCAACTTCAGTGCAGCTTCCAAGCTGCCTGAACACCACACCACCAGGACACTGTTCACTCCACGGATGCCTCTGAGGAGCAGTGAGCTTTTGCAAAAGAAACCAGGCGCTTGCGGTTCCTTCCTGGGAGCTCAGCCCAGAGCATACTGTAGCTAAAGTGCCAACTAAATGTGACCTCCAGTCACGAAGTAAGGTGCACATTTTCCCATTACCAGAGGCAGGGGTGCACCAGTTTCCAGGAAGTCTCAGTCAATGGACGGCTTTAGCTTTAGTATGCCTCACAGCGCTCAAGCCTCTCACGGGGGCACTTCTTTCCAAGGATGTGCACCGTGTACCAAAAGCCTTCTGAGCACAATCAAGGGAGACACGGCTCGGGGACCATCCCTCACTATGCAGGTGAAAGGGCCGGGAACTAATCTGTTCTCTATGGCTAGCGTTCCACAGCTTGGAAACAGCCCCAGGAGCACGGTTCTTGGGCAGGCTTTCTTTCCATGCGGGTCTGCCTCGTTGAGGACACCTAAGCTGCCCTGAAAGAAACCACCGGGGCTCCAATCCACTTTGGGGACTCGTGCTCGACGTCTCTCTAAGTGAGGCGGAAAGTAGACTTTAGGTCCAGCCCGAAATGAAGTCGAGATTTACTAGTCGAGCCTTGCTAGGCATTTGGAACATGCAAAGTCACCTACGCCTCCTGAGGGCATTTCGAGGATTAGGCCACTCAGCACATGCAGAACACACTGCATCCCAAAGTTTCATCGCAGAAGGCCGAATTGTGTTCCAAGGGCCTCCTTTGGCTTGTCAGAGAAGAGAGGTCTCTGTGCTGGGTGATCCGGTGTGTAAGTGAGAAGCCTGGAGTAAGGCAGTATTTTCCCCCATTTGAAAGGCAGATAGCGGCGGCCTCAAGGCTGACTGAAAGACAGTGCTGTTACCCGTCTTCTAGTCACTGCTAGGAATGCCTCAGTGAAGAAAGTGAGTTTTCTCCTACGAATCCAGGTGGTCGCCAGTGCCTTGCTGGGAGCTCATCCCACGGCTTGCCCTAGCTAAAGTGCCAAGTAAACGCGACCCCAGGCCTCAAGGTAAGCACGAGTGTTTCCTCTCAGCAAAGCTTGCTGGGCAGCCATCTCCACGAACCCTGACTCGATGGAGTGCTTTAACTCCTCTACGGCTCTCCGGAGGCCTCAGAGAGTCGCGTATGAATTCCCTTCTGAGGGAGAGCGTGTGTGCCGTGAGTCCCCCGTTTGTCTTCCGAGCAACACAGCGCAGAACAGGCTGTTGGGGTCAACCCTTTCTATGCAGAGGGAAGGGCAATGAACTGATCCTCGCTTGCCTAGCTTGATTTCTACCGCTGTAAAGCAGCCCCAGGACAACGTTTTTGCCGGTATTATATTCAACGTGGCTCTCCCTCTGTGGGGGCCCTCTGAGCTGCACTGAAAGAATCCCTGAGCCTACAGAGCCCCCTGGCGGCTCTTACCTCTCATCTCTCTATTGGGACGCAAGGTACACTGTAGGTCCAGCCTGACAGAAAGAACAGAAAAACCGGTCAACTTGGGAGACATTTGGACGATACAAATTCACTTAGGCCTGACTAAGTCATTAAGCGGGTAATGCTAGGCACGGCATGCCAAAGACCCCGCCTGCAACGAAGTGTCATCATAGAAAGGCCCCGTGTGGCCGAAAGTCTCCAGTAGTCAGTCAGAGAGTGCCGGTGAATGCGCTGTGGGGTCAAGTTGGAAACTGGAGCATGTGGGAGAAGCCCGACTCTCCCCCTTTGAAAAGCAACTTCAGTGCAGCTTCCAAGCTGCCTGAACACCACACCACCAGGACACTGTTCACTCCACGGATGCCTCTGAGGAGCAGTGAGCTTTTGCAAAAGAAACCAGGCGCTTGCGGTTCCTTCCTGGGAGCTCAGCCCAGAGCATACTGTAGCTAAAGTGCCAACTAAATGTGACCTCCAGTCACGAAGTAAGGTGCACATTTTCCCATTACCAGAGGCAGGGGTGCACCAGGTTCCAGGAAGTCTCAGTCAATGGACGGCTTTAGCTTTAGTATGCCTCACAGCGCTCAAGCCTCTCACGGGGGCACTTCTTTCCAAGGATGTGCACCGTGTACCAAAAGCCTTCTGAGCACAATCAAGGGAGACACGGCTCGGGGACCATCCCTCACTATGCAGGTGAAAGGGCCGGGAACTAATCTGTTCTCTATGGCTAGCGTTCCACAGCTTGGAAACAGCCCCAGGAGCACGGTTCTTGGGCAGGCTTTCTTTCCATGCGGGTCTGCCTCGTTGAGGACACCTAAGCTGCCCTGAAAGAAACCACCGGGGCTCCAATCCACTTTGGGGACTCGTGCTCGACGTCTCTCTAAGTGAGGCGGAAAGTAGACTTTAGGTCCAGCCCGAAATGAAGTCGAGATTTACTAGTCGAGCCTTGCTAGGCATTTGGAACATGCAAAGTCACCTACGCCTCCTGAGGGCATTTCAAGGATTAGGCCACTCAGCACATGCAGAACACACTGCATCCCAAAGTTTCATCGCAGAAGGCCGAATTGTGTTCCAAGGGCCTCCTTTGGCTTGTCAGAGAAGAGAGGTCTCTGTGCTGGGTGATCCGGTGTGTAAGTGAGAAGCCTGGAGTAAGGCAGTATTTTCCCCCATTTGAAAGGCAGATAGCGGCGGCCTCAAGGCTGACTGAAAGACAGTGCTGTTACCCGTCTTCTAGTCACTGCTAGGAATGCCTCAGTGAAGAAAGTGAGTTTTCTCCTACGAATCCAGGTGGTCGCCAGTGCCTTGCTGGGAGCTCATCCCACGGCTTGCCCTAGCTAAAGTGCCAAGTAAACGCGACCCCAGGCCTCAAGGTAAGCACGAGTGTTTCCTCTCAGCAAAGCTTGCTGGGCAGCCATCTCCACGAACCCTGACTCGATGGAGTGCTTTAACTCCTCTACGGCTCTCCGGAGGCCTCAGAGAGTCGCGTATGAATTCCCTTCTGAGGGAGAGCGTGTGTGCCGTGAGTCCCCCGTTTGTCTTCCGAGCAACACAGCGCAGAACAGGCTGTTGGGGTCAACCCTTTCTATGCAGAGGGAAGGGCAATGAACTGATCCTCGCTTGCCTAGCTTGATTTCTACCGCTGTAAAGCAGCCCCAGGACAACGTTTTTGCCGGTATTATATTCAACGTGGCTCTCCCTCTGTGGGGGCCCTCTGAGCTGCACTGAAAGAATCCCTGAGCCTACAGAGCCCCCTGGCGGCTCTTACCTCTCATCTCTCTATTGGGACGCAAGGTACACTGTAGGTCCAGCCTGACAGAAAGAACAGAAAAACCGGTCAACTTGGGAGACATTTGGACGATACAAATTCACTTAGGCCTGACTAAGTCATTAAGCGGGTAATGCTAGGCACGGCATGCCAAAGACCCCGCCTGCAACGAAGTGTCATCATAGAAAGGCCCCGTGTGGCCGAAAGTCTCCAGTAGTCAGTCAGAGAGTGCCGGTGAATGCGCTGTGGGGTCAAGTTGGAAACTGGAGCATGTGGGAGAAGCCCGACTCTCCCCCTTTGAAAAGCAACTTCAGTGCAGCTTCCAAGCTGCCTGAACACCACACCACCAGGACACTGTTCACTCCACGGATGCCTCTGAGGAGCAGTGAGCTTTTGCAAAAGAAACCAGGCGCTTGCGGTTCCTTCCTGGGAGCTCAGCCCAGAGCATACTGTAGCTAAAGTGCCAACTAAATGTGACCTCCAGTCACGAAGTAAGGTGCACATTTTCCCATTACCAGAGGCAGGGGTGCACCAGGTTCCAGGAAGTCTCAGTCAATGGACGGCTTTAGCTTTAGTATGCCTCACAGCGCTCAAGCCTCTCACGGGGGCACTTCTTTCCAAGGATGTGCACCGTGTACCAAAAGCCTTCTGAGCACAATCAAGGGAGACACGGCTCGGGGACCATCCCTCACTATGCAGGTGAAAGGGCCGGGAACTAATCTGTTCTCTATGGCTAGCGTTCCACAGCTTGGAAACAGCCCCAGGAGCACGGTTCTTGGGCAGGCTTTCTTTCCATGCGGGTCTGCCTCGTTGAGGACACCTAAGCTGCCCTGAAAGAAACCACCGGGGCTCCAATCCACTTTGGGGACTCGTGCTCGACGTCTCTCTAAGTGAGGCGGAAAGTAGACTTTAGGTCCAGCCCGAAATGAAGTCGAGATTTACTAGTCGAGCCTTGCTAGGCATTTGGAACATGCAAAGTCACCTACGCCTCCTGAGGGCATTTCGAGGATTAGGCCACTCAGCACATGCAGAACACACTGCATCCCAAAGTTTCATCGCAGAAGGCCGAATTGTGTTCCAAGGGCCTCCTTTGGCTTGTCAGAGAAGAGAGGTCTCTGTGCTGGGTGATCCGGTGTGTAAGTGAGAAGCCTGGAGTAAGGCAGTATTTTCCCCCATTTGAAAGGCAGATAGCGGCGGCCTCAAGGCTGACTGAAAGACAGTGCTGTTACCCGTCTTCTAGTCACTGCTAGGAATGCCTCAGTGAAGAAAGTGAGTTTTCTCCTACGAATCCAGGTGGTCGCCAGTGCCTTGCTGGGAGCTCATCCCACGGCTTGCCCTAGCTAAAGTGCCAAGTAAACGCGACCCCAGGCCTCAAGGTAAGCACGAGTGTTTCCTCTCAGCAAAGCTTGCTGGGCAGCCATCTCCACGAACCCTGACTCGATGGAGTGCTTTAACTCCTCTACGGCTCTCCGGAGGCCTCAGAGAGTCGCGTATGAATTCCCTTCTGAGGGAGAGCGTGTGTGCCGTGAGTCCCCCGTTTGTCTTCCGAGCAACACAGCGCAGAACAGGCTGTTGGGGTCAACCCTTTCTATGCAGAGGGAAGGGCAATGAACTGATCCTCGCTTGCCTAGCTTGATTTCTACCGCTGTAAAGCAGCCCCAGGACAACGTTTTTGCCGGTATTATATTCAACGTGGCTCTCCCTCTGTGGGGGCCCTCTGAGCTGCACTGAAAGAATCCCTGAGCCTACAGAGCCCCCTGGCGGCTCTTACCTCTCATCTCTCTATTGGGACGCAAGGTACACTGTAGGTCCAGCCTGACAGAAAGAACAGAAAAACCGGTCAACTTGGGAGACATTTGGACGATACAAATTCACTTAGGCCTGACTAAGTCATTAAGCGGGTAATGCTAGGCACGGCATGCCAAAGACCCCGCCTGCAACGAAGTGTCATCATAGAAAGGCCCCGTGTGGCCGAAAGTCTCCAGTAGTCAGTCAGAGAGTGCCGGTGAATGCGCTGTGGGGTCAAGTTGGAAACTGGAGCATGTGGGAGAAGCCCGACTCTCCCCCTTTGAAAAGCAACTTCAGTGCAGCTTCCAAGCTGCCTGAACACCACACCACCAGGACACTGTTCACTCCACGGATGCCTCTGAGGAGCAGTGAGCTTTTGCAAAAGAAACCAGGCGCTTGCGGTTCCTTCCTGGGAGCTCAGCCCAGAGCATACTGTAGCTAAAGTGCCAACTAAATGTGACCTCCAGTCACGAAGTAAGGTGCACATTTTCCCATTACCAGAGGCAGGGGTGCACCAGTTTCCAGGAAGTCTCAGTCAATGGACGGCTTTAGCTTTAGTATGCCTCACAGCGCTCAAGCCTCTCACGGGGGCACTTCTTTCCAAGGATGTGCACCGTGTACCAAAAGCCTTCTGAGCACAATCAAGGGAGACACGGCTCGGGGACCATCCCTCACTATGCAGGTGAAAGGGCCGGGAACTAATCTGTTCTCTATGGCTAGCGTTCCACAGCTTGGAAACAGCCCCAGGAGCACGGTTCTTGGGCAGGCTTTCTTTCCATGCGGGTCTGCCTCGTTGAGGACACCTAAGCTGCCCTGAAAGAAACCACCGGGGCTCCAATCCACTTTGGGGACTCGTGCTCGACGTCTCTCTAAGTGAGGCGGAAAGTAGACTTTAGGTCCAGCCCGAAATGAAGTCGAGATTTACTAGTCGAGCCTTGCTAGGCATTTGGAACATGCAAAGTCACCTACGCCTCCTGAGGGCATTTCGAGGATTAGGCCACTCAGCACATGCAGAACACACTGCATCCCAAAGTTTCATCGCAGAAGGCCGAATTGTGTTCCAAGGGCCTCCTTTGGCTTGTCAGAGAAGAGAGGTCTATGTGCTGGGTGATCCGGTGTGTAAGTGAGAAGCCTGGAGTAAGGCAGTATTTTCCCCCATTTGAAAGGCAGATAGCGGCGGCCTCAAGGCTGACTGAAAGACAGTGCTGTTACCCGTCTTCTAGTCACTGCTAGGAATGCCTCAGTGAAGAAAGTGAGTTTTCTCCTACGAATCCAGGTGGTCGCCAGTGCCTTGCTGGGAGCTCATCCCACGGCTTGCCCTAGCTAAAGTGCCAAGTAAACGCGACCCCAGGCCTCAAGGTAAGCACGAGTGTTTCCTCTCAGCAAAGCTTGCTGGGCAGCCATCTCCACGAACCCTGACTCGATGGAGTGCTTTAACTCCTCTACGGCTCTCCGGAGGCCTCAGAGAGTCGCGTATGAATTCCCTTCTGAGGGAGAGCGTGTGTGCCGTGAGTCCCCCGTTTGTCTTCCGAGCAACACAGCGCAGAACAGGCTGTTGGGGTCAACCCTTTCTATGCAGAGGGAAGGGCAATGAACTGATCCTCGCTTGCCTAGCTTGATTTCTACCGCTGTAAAGCAGCCCCAGGACAACGTTTTTGCCGGTATTATATTCAACGTGGCTCTCCCTCTGTGGGGGCCCTCTGAGCTGCACTGAAAGAATCCCTGAGCCTACAGAGCCCCCTGGCGGCTCTTACCTCTCATCTCTCTATTGGGACGCAAGGTACACTGTAGGTCCAGCCTGACAGAAAGAACAGAAAAACCGGTCAACTTGGGAGACATTTGGACGATACAAATTCACTTAGGCCTGACTAAGTCATTAAGCGGGTAATGCTAGGCACGGCATGCCAAAGACCCCGCCTGCAACGAAGTGTCATCATAGAAAGGCCCCGTGTGGCCGAAAGTCTCCAGTAGTCAGTCAGAGAGTGCCGGTGAATGCGCTGTGGGGTCAAGTTGGAAACTGGAGCATGTGGGAGAAGCCCGACTCTCCCCCTTTGAAAAGCAACTTCAGTGCAGCTTCCAAGCTGCCTGAACACCACACCACCAGGACACTGTTCACTCCACGGATGCCTCTGAGGAGCAGTGAGCTTTTGCAAAAGAAACCAGGCGCTTGCGGTTCCTTCCTGGGAGCTCAGCCCAGAGCATACTGTAGCTAAAGTGCCAACTAAATGTGACCTCCAGTCACGAAGTAAGGTGCACATTTTCCCATTACCAGAGGCAGGGGTGCACCAGGTTCCAGGAAGTCTCAGTCAATGGACGGCTTTAGCTTTAGTATGCCTCACAGCGCTCAAGCCTCTCACGGGGGCACTTCTTTCCAAGGATGTGCACCGTGTACCAAAAGCCTTCTGAGCACAATCAAGGGAGACACGGCTCGGGGACCATCCCTCACTATGCAGGTGAAAGGGCCGGGAACTAATCTGTTCTCTATGGCTAGCGTTCCACAGCTTGGAAACAGCCCCAGGAGCACGGTTCTTGGGCAGGCTTTCTTTCCATGCGGGTCTGCCTCGTTGAGGACACCTAAGCTGCCCTGAAAGAAACCACCGGGGCTCCAATCCACTTTGGGGACTCGTGCTCGACGTCTCTCTAAGTGAGGCGGAAAGTAGACTTTAGGTCCAGCCCGAAATGAAGTCGAGATTTACTAGTCGAGCCTTGCTAGGCATTTGGAACATGCAAAGTCACCTACGCCTCCTGAGGGCATTTCGAGGATTAGGCCACTCAGCACATGCAGAACACACTGCATCCCAAAGTTTCATCGCAGAAGGCCGAATTGTGTTCCAAGGGCCTCCTTTGGCTTGTCAGAGAAGAGAGGTCTATGTGCTGGGTGATCCGGTGTGTAAGTGAGAAGCCTGGAGTAAGGCAGTATTTTCCCCCATTTGAAAGGCAGATAGCGGCGGCCTCAAGGCTGACTGAAAGACAGTGCTGTTACCCGTCTTCTAGTCACTGCTAGGAATGCCTCAGTGAAGAAAGTGAGTTTTCTCCTACGAATCCAGGTGGTCGCCAGTGCCTTGCTGGGAGCTCATCCCACGGCTTGCCCTAGCTAAAGTGCCAAGTAAACGCGACCCCAGGCCTCAAGGTAAGCACGAGTGTTTCCTCTCAGCAAAGCTTGCTGGGCAGCCATCTCCACGAACCCTGACTCGATGGAGTGCTTTAACTCCTCTACGGCTCTCCGGAGGCCTCAGAGAGTCGCGTATGAATTCCCTTCTGAGGGAGAGCGTGTGTGCCGTGAGTCCCCCGTTTGTCTTCCGAGCAACACAGCGCAGAACAGGCTGTTGGGGTCAACCCTTTCTATGCAGAGGGAAGGGCAATGAACTGATCCTCGCTTGCCTAGCTTGATTTCTACCGCTGTAAAGCAGCCCCAGGACAACGTTTTTGCCGGTATTATATTCAACGTGGCTCTCCCTCTGTGGGGGCCCTCTGAGCTGCACTGAAAGAATCCCTGAGCCTACAGAGCCCCCTGGCGGCTCTTACCTCTCATCTCTCTATTGGGACGCAAGGTACACTGTAGGTCCAGCCTGACAGAAAGAACAGAAAAACCGGTCAACTTGGGAGACATTTGGACGATACAAATTCACTTAGGCCTGACTAAGTCATTAAGCGGGTAATGCTAGGCACGGCATGCCAAAGACCCCGCCTGCAACGAAGTGTCATCATAGAAAGGCCCCGTGTGGCCGAAAGTCTCCAGTAGTCAGTCAGAGAGTGCCGGTGAATGCGCTGTGGGGTCAAGTTGGAAACTGGAGCATGTGGGAGAAGCCCGACTCTCCCCCTTTGAAAAGCAACTTCAGTGCAGCTTCCAAGCTGCCTGAACACCACACCACCAGGACACTGTTCACTCCACGGATGCCTCTGAGGAGCAGTGAGCTTTTGCAAAAGAAACCAGGCGCTTGCGGTTCCTTCCTGGGAGCTCAGCCCAGAGCATACTGTAGCTAAAGTGCCAACTAAATGTGACCTCCAGTCACGAAGTAAGGTGCACATTTTCCCATTACCAGAGGCAGGGGTGCACCAGGTTCCAGGAAGTCTCAGTCAATGGACGGCTTTAGCTTTAGTATGCCTCACAGCGCTCAAGCCTCTCACGGGGGCACTTCTTTCCAAGGATGTGCACCGTGTACCAAAAGCCTTCTGAGCACAATCAAGGGAGACACGGCTCTGGGACCATCCCTCACTATGCAGGTGAAAGGGCCGGGAACTAATCTGTTCTCTATGGCTAGCGTTCCACAGCTTGGAAACAGCCCCAGGAGCACGGTTCTTGGGCAGGCTTTCTTTCCATGCGGGTCTGCCTCGTTGAGGACACCTAAGCTGCCCTGAAAGAAACCACCGGGGCTCCAATCCACTTTGGGGACTCGTGCTCGACGTCTCTCTAAGTGAGGCGGAAAGTAGACTTTAGGTCCAGCCCGAAATGAAGTCGAGATTTACTAGTCGAGCCTTGCTAGGCATTTGGAACATGCAAAGTCACCTACGCCTCCTGAGGGCATTTCGAGGATTAGGCCACTCAGCACATGCAGAACACACTGCATCCCAAAGTTTCATCGCAGAAGGCCGAATTGTGTTCCAAGGGCCTCCTTTGGCTTGTCAGAGAAGAGAGGTCTATGTGCTGGGTGATCCGGTGTGTAAGTGAGAAGCCTGGAGTAAGGCAGTATTTTCCCCCATTTGAAAGGCAGATAGCGGCGGCCTCAAGGCTGACTGAAAGACAGTGCTGTTACCCGTCTTCTAGTCACTGCTAGGAATGCCTCAGTGAAGAAAGTGAGTTTTCTCCTACGAATCCAGGTGGTCGCCAGTGCCTTGCTGGGAGCTCATCCCACGGCTTGCCCTAGCTAAAGTGCCAAGTAAACGCGACCCCAGGCCTCAAGGTAAGCACGAGTGTTTCCTCTCAGCAAAGCTTGCTGGGCAGCCATCTCCACGAACCCTGACTCGATGGAGTGCTTTAACTCCTCTACGGCTCTCCGGAGGCCTCAGAGAGTCGCGTATGAATTCCCTTCTGAGGGAGAGCGTGTGTGCCGTGAGTCCCCCGTTTGTCTTCCGAGCAACACAGCGCAGAACAGGCTGTTGGGGTCAACCCTTTCTATGCAGAGGGAAGGGCAATGAACTGATCCTCGCTTGCCTAGCTTGATTTCTACCGCTGTAAAGCAGCCCCAGGACAACGTTTTTGCCGGTATTATATTCAACGTGGCTCTCCCTCTGTGGGGGCCCTCTGAGCTGCACTGAAAGAATCCCTGAGCCTACAGAGCCCCCTGGCGGCTCTTACCTCTCATCTCTCTATTGGGACGCAAGGTACACTGTAGGTCCAGCCTGACAGAAAGAACAGAAAAACCGGTCAACTTGGGAGACATTTGGACGATACAAATTCACTTAGGCCTGACTAAGTCATTAAGCGGGTAATGCTAGGCACGGCATGCCAAAGACCCCGCCTGCAACGAAGTGTCATCATAGAAAGGCCCCGTGTGGCCGAAAGTCTCCAGTAGTCAGTCAGAGAGTGCCGGTGAATGCGCTGTGGGGTCAAGTTGGAAACTGGAGCATGTGGGAGAAGCCCGACTCTCCCCCTTTGAAAAGCAACTTCAGTGCAGCTTCCAAGCTGCCTGAACACCACACCACCAGGACACTGTTCACTCCACGGATGCCTCTGAGGAGCAGTGAGCTTTTGCAAAAGAAACCAGGCGCTTGCGGTTCCTTCCTGGGAGCTCAGCCCAGAGCATACTGTAGCTAAAGTGCCAACTAAATGTGACCTCCAGTCACGAAGTAAGGTGCACATTTTCCCATTACCAGAGGCAGGGGTGCACCAGGTTCCAGGAAGTCTCAGTCAATGGACGGCTTTAGCTTTAGTATGCCTCACAGCGCTCAAGCCTCTCACGGGGGCACTTCTTTCCAAGGATGTGCACCGTGTACCAAAAGCCTTCTGAGCACAATCAAGGGAGACACGGCTCGGGGACCATCCCTCACTATGCAGGTGAAAGGGCCGGGAACTAATCTGTTCTCTATGGCTAGCGTTCCACAGCTTGGAAACAGCCCCAGGAGCACGGTTCTTGGGCAGGCTTTCTTTCCATGCGGGTCTGCCTCGTTGAGGACACCTAAGCTGCCCTGAAAGAAACCACCGGGGCTCCAATCCACTTTGGGGACTCGTGCTCGACGTCTCTCTAAGTGAGGCGGAAAGTAGACTTTAGGTCCAGCCCGAAATGAAGTCGAGATTTACTAGTCGAGCCTTGCTAGGCATTTGGAACATGCAAAGTCACCTACGCCTCCTGAGGGCATTTCGAGGATTAGGCCACTCAGCACATGCAGAACACACTGCATCCCAAAGTTTCATCGCAGAAGGCCGAATTGTGTTCCAAGGGCCTCCTTTGGCTTGTCAGAGAAGAGAGGTCTCTGTGCTGGGTGATCCGGTGTGTAAGTGAGAAGCCTGGAGTAAGGCAGTATTTTCCCCCATTTGAAAGGCAGATAGCGGCGGCCTCAAGGCTGACTGAAAGACAGTGCTGTTACCCGTCTTCTAGTCACTGCTAGGAATGCCTCAGTGAAGAAAGTGAGTTTTCTCCTACGAATCCAGGTGGTCGCCAGTGCCTTGCTGGGAGCTCATCCCACGGCTTGCCCTAGCTAAAGTGCCAAGTAAACGCGACCCCAGGCCTCAAGGTAAGCACGAGTGTTTCCTCTCAGCAAAGCTTGCTGGGCAGCCATCTCCACGAACCCTGACTCGATGGAGTGCTTTAACTCCTCTACGGCTCTCCGGAGGCCTCAGAGAGTCGCGTATGAATTCCCTTCTGAGGGAGAGCGTGTGTGCCGTGAGTCCCCCGTTTGTCTTCCGAGCAACACAGCGCAGAACAGGCTGTTGGGGTCAACCCTTTCTATGCAGAGGGAAGGGCAATGAACTGATCCTCGCTTGCCTAGCTTGATTTCTACCGCTGTAAAGCAGCCCCAGGACAACGTTTTTGCCGGTATTATATTCAACGTGGCTCTCCCTCTGTGGGGGCCCTCTGAGCTGCACTGAAAGAATCCCTGAGCCTACAGAGCCCCCTGGCGGCTCTTACCTCTCATCTCTCTATTGGGACGCAAGGTACACTGTAGGTCCAGCCTGACAGAAAGAACAGAAAAACCGGTCAACTTGGGAGACATTTGGACGATACAAATTCACTTAGGCCTGACTAAGTCATTAAGCGGGTAATGCTAGGCACGGCATGCCAAAGACCCCGCCTGCAACGAAGTGTCATCATAGAAAGGCCCCGTGTGGCCGAAAGTCTCCAGTAGTCAGTCAGAGAGTGCCGGTGAATGCGCTGTGGGGTCAAGTTGGAAACTGGAGCATGTGGGAGAAGCCCGACTCTCCCCCTTTGAAAAGCAACTTCAGTGCAGCTTCCAAGCTGCCTGAACACCACACCACCAGGACACTGTTCACTCCACGGATGCCTCTGAGGAGCAGTGAGCTTTTGCAAAAGAAACCAGGCGCTTGCGGTTCCTTCCTGGGAGCTCAGCCCAGAGCATACTGTAGCTAAAGTGCCAACTAAATGTGACCTCCAGTCACGAAGTAAGGTGCACATTTTCCCATTACCAGAGGCAGGGGTGCACCAGGTTCCAGGAAGTCTCAGTCAATGGACGGCTTTAGCTTTAGTATGCCTCACAGCGCTCAAGCCTCTCACGGGGGCACTTCTTTCCAAGGATGTGCACCGTGTACCAAAAGCCTTCTGAGCACAATCAAGGGAGACACGGCTCGGGGACCATCCCTCACTATGCAGGTGAAAGGGCCGGGAACTAATCTGTTCTCTATGGCTAGCGTTCCACAGCTTGGAAACAGCCCCAGGAGCACGGTTCTTGGGCAGGCTTTCTTTCCATGCGGGTCTGCCTCGTTGAGGACACCTAAGCTGCCCTGAAAGAAACCACCGGGGCTCCAATCCACTTTGGGGACTCGTGCTCGACGTCTCTCTAAGTGAGGCGGAAAGTAGACTTTAGGTCCAGCCCGAAATGAAGTCGAGATTTACTAGTCGAGCCTTGCTAGGCATTTGGAACATGCAAAGTCACCTACGCCTCCTGAGGGCATTTCGAGGATTAGGCCACTCAGCACATGCAGAACACACTGCATCCCAAAGTTTCATCGCAGAAGGCCGAATTGTGTTCCAAGGGCCTCCTTTGGCTTGTCAGAGAAGAGAGGTCTATGTGCTGGGTGATCCGGTGTGTAAGTGAGAAGCCTGGAGTAAGGCAGTATTTTCCCCCATTTGAAAGGCAGATAGCGGCGGCCTCAAGGCTGACTGAAAGACAGTGCTGTTACCCGTCTTCTAGTCACTGCTAGGAATGCCTCAGTGAAGAAAGTGAGTTTTCTCCTACGAATCCAGGTGGTCGCCAGTGCCTTGCTGGGAGCTCATCCCACGGCTTGCCCTAGCTAAAGTGCCAAGTAAACGCGACCCCAGGCCTCAAGGTAAGCACGAGTGTTTCCTCTCAGCAAAGCTTGCTGGGCAGCCATCTCCACGAACCCTGACTCGATGGAGTGCTTTAACTCCTCTACGGCTCTCCGGAGGCCTCAGAGAGTCGCGTATGAATTCCCTTCTGAGGGAGAGCGTGTGTGCCGTGAGTCCCCCGTTTGTCTTCCGAGCAACACAGCGCAGAACAGGCTGTTGGGGTCAACCCTTTCTATGCAGAGGGAAGGGCAATGAACTGATCCTCGCTTGCCTAGCTTGATTTCTACCGCTGTAAAGCAGCCCCAGGACAACGTTTTTGCCGGTATTATATTCAACGTGGCTCTCCCTCTGTGGGGGCCCTCTGAGCTGCACTGAAAGAATCCCTGAGCCTACAGAGCCCCCTGGCGGCTCTTACCTCTCATCTCTCTATTGGGACGCAAGGTACACTGTAGGTCCAGCCTGACAGAAAGAACAGAAAAACCGGTCAACTTGGGAGACATTTGGACGATACAAATTCACTTAGGCCTGACTAAGTCATTAAGCGGGTAATGCTAGGCACGGCATGCCAAAGACCCCGCCTGCAACGAAGTGTCATCATAGAAAGGCCCCGTGTGGCCGAAAGTCTCCAGTAGTCAGTCAGAGAGTGCCGGTGAATGCGCTGTGGGGTCAAGTTGGAAACTGGAGCATGTGGGAGAAGCCCGACTCTCCCCCTTTGAAAAGCAACTTCAGTGCAGCTTCCAAGCTGCCTGAACACCACACCACCAGGACACTGTTCACTCCACGGATGCCTCTGAGGAGCAGTGAGCTTTTGCAAAAGAAACCAGGCGCTTGCGGTTCCTTCCTGGGAGCTCAGCCCAGAGCATACTGTAGCTAAAGTGCCAACTAAATGTGACCTCCAGTCACGAAGTAAGGTGCACATTTTCCCATTACCAGAGGCAGGGGTGCACCAGGTTCCAGGAAGTCTCAGTCAATGGACGGCTTTAGCTTTAGTATGCCTCACAGCGCTCAAGCCTCTCACGGGGGCACTTCTTTCCAAGGATGTGCACCGTGTACCAAAAGCCTTCTGAGCACAATCAAGGGAGACACGGCTCGGGGACCATCCCTCACTATGCAGGTGAAAGGGCCGGGAACTAATCTGTTCTCTATGGCTAGCGTTCCACAGCTTGGAAACAGCCCCAGGAGCACGGTTCTTGGGCAGGCTTTCTTTCCATGCGGGTCTGCCTCGTTGAGGACACCTAAGCTGCCCTGAAAGAAACCACCGGGGCTCCAATCCACTTTGGGGACTCGTGCTCGACGTCTCTCTAAGTGAGGCGGAAAGTAGACTTTAGGTCCAGCCCGAAATGAAGTCGAGATTTACTAGTCGAGCCTTGCTAGGCATTTGGAACATGCAAAGTCACCTACGCCTCCTGAGGGCATTTCGAGGATTAGGCCACTCAGCACATGCAGAACACACTGCATCCCAAAGTTTCATCGCAGAAGGCCGAATTGTGTTCCAAGGGCCTCCTTTGGCTTGTCAGAGAAGAGAGGTCTCTGTGCTGGGTGATCCGGTGTGTAAGTGAGAAGCCTGGAGTAAGGCAGTATTTTCCCCCATTTGAAAGGCAGATAGCGGCGGCCTCAAGGCTGACTGAAAGACAGTGCTGTTACCCGTCTTCTAGTCACTGCTAGGAATGCCTCAGTGAAGAAAGTGAGTTTTCTCCTACGAATCCAGGTGGTCGCCAGTGCCTTGCTGGGAGCTCATCCCACGGCTTGCCCTAGCTAAAGTGCCAAGTAAACGCGACCCCAGGCCTCAAGGTAAGCACGAGTGTTTCCTCTCAGCAAAGCTTGCTGGGCAGCCATCTCCACGAACCCTGACTCGATGGAGTGCTTTAACTCCTCTACGGCTCTCCGGAGGCCTCAGAGAGTCGCGTATGAATTCCCTTCTGAGGGAGAGCGTGTGTGCCGTGAGTCCCCCGTTTGTCTTCCGAGCAACACAGCGCAGAACAGGCTGTTGGGGTCAACCCTTTCTATGCAGAGGGAAGGGCAATGAACTGATCCTCGCTTGCCTAGCTTGATTTCTACCGCTGTAAAGCAGCCCCAGGACAACGTTTTTGCCGGTATTATATTCAACGTGGCTCTCCCTCTGTGGGGGCCCTCTGAGCTGCACTGAAAGAATCCCTGAGCCTACAGAGCCCCCTGGCGGCTCTTACCTCTCATCTCTCTATTGGGACGCAAGGTACACTGTAGGTCCAGCCTGACAGAAAGAACAGAAAAACCGGTCAACTTGGGAGACATTTGGACGATACAAATTCACTTAGGCCTGACTAAGTCATTAAGCGGGTAATGCTAGGCACGGCATGCCAAAGACCCCGCCTGCAACGAAGTGTCATCATAGAAAGGCCCCGTGTGGCCGAAAGTCTCCAGTAGTCAGTCAGAGAGTGCCGGTGAATGCGCTGTGGGGTCAAGTTGGAAACTGGAGCATGTGGGAGAAGCCCGACTCTCCCCCTTTGAAAAGCAACTTCAGTGCAGCTTCCAAGCTGCCTGAACACCACACCACCAGGACACTGTTCACTCCACGGATGCCTCTGAGGAGCAGTGAGCTTTTGCAAAAGAAACCAGGCGCTTGCGGTTCCTTCCTGGGAGCTCAGCCCAGAGCATACTGTAGCTAAAGTGCCAACTAAATGTGACCTCCAGTCACGAAGTAAGGTGCACATTTTCCCATTACCAGAGGCAGGGGTGCACCAGGTTCCAGGAAGTCTCAGTCAATGGACGGCTTTAGCTTTAGTATGCCTCACAGCGCTCAAGCCTCTCACGGGGGCACTTCTTTCCAAGGATGTGCACCGTGTACCAAAAGCCTTCTGAGCACAATCAAGGGAGACACGGCTCGGGGACCATCCCTCACTATGCAGGTGAAAGGGCCGGGAACTAATCTGTTCTCTATGGCTAGCGTTCCACAGCTTGGAAACAGCCCCAGGAGCACGGTTCTTGGGCAGGCTTTCTTTCCATGCGGGTCTGCCTCGTTGAGGACACCTAAGCTGCCCTGAAAGAAACCACCGGGGCTCCAATCCACTTTGGGGACTCGTGCTCGACGTCTCTCTAAGTGAGGCGGAAAGTAGACTTTAGGTCCAGCCCGAAATGAAGTCGAGATTTACTAGTCGAGCCTTGCTAGGCATTTGGAACATGCAAAGTCACCTACGCCTCCTGAGGGCATTTCGAGGATTAGGCCACTCAGCACATGCAGAACACACTGCATCCCAAAGTTTCATCGCAGAAGGCCGAATTGTGTTCCAAGGGCCTCCTTTGGCTTGTCAGAGAAGAGAGGTCTCTGTGCTGGGTGATCCGGTGTGTAAGTGAGAAGCCTGGAGTAAGGCAGTATTTTCCCCCATTTGAAAGGCAGATAGCGGCGGCCTCAAGGCTGACTGAAAGACAGTGCTGTTACCCGTCTTCTAGTCACTGCTAGGAATGCCTCAGTGAAGAAAGTGAGTTTTCTCCTACGAATCCAGGTGGTCGCCAGTGCCTTGCTGGGAGCTCATCCCACGGCTTGCCCTAGCTAAAGTGCCAAGTAAACGCGACCCCAGGCCTCAAGGTAAGCACGAGTGTTTCCTCTCAGCAAAGCTTGCTGGGCAGCCATCTCCACGAACCCTGACTCGATGGAGTGCTTTAACTCCTCTACGGCTCTCCGGAGGCCTCAGAGAGTCGCGTATGAATTCCCTTCTGAGGGAGAGCGTGTGTGCCGTGAGTCCCCCGTTTGTCTTCCGAGCAACACAGCGCAGAACAGGCTGTTGGGGTCAACCCTTTCTATGCAGAGGGAAGGGCAATGAACTGATCCTCGCTTGCCTAGCTTGATTTCTACCGCTGTAAAGCAGCCCCAGGACAACGTTTTTGCCGGTATTATATTCAACGTGGCTCTCCCTCTGTGGGGGCCCTCTGAGCTGCACTGAAAGAATCCCTGAGCCTACAGAGCCCCCTGGCGGCTCTTACCTCTCATCTCTCTATTGGGACGCAAGGTACACTGTAGGTCCAGCCTGACAGAAAGAACAGAAAAACCGGTCAACTTGGGAGACATTTGGACGATACAAATTCACTTAGGCCTGACTAAGTCATTAAGCGGGTAATGCTAGGCACGGCATGCCAAAGACCCCGCCTGCAACGAAGTGTCATCATAGAAAGGCCCCGTGTGGCCGAAAGTCTCCAGTAGTCAGTCAGAGAGTGCCGGTGAATGCGCTGTGGGGTCAAGTTGGAAACTGGAGCATGTGGGAGAAGCCCGACTCTCCCCCTTTGAAAAGCAACTTCAGTGCAGCTTCCAAGCTGCCTGAACACCACACCACCAGGACACTGTTCACTCCACGGATGCCTCTGAGGAGCAGTGAGCTTTTGCAAAAGAAACCAGGCGCTTGCGGTTCCTTCCTGGGAGCTCAGCCCAGAGCATACTGTAGCTAAAGTGCCAACTAAATGTGACCTCCAGTCACGAAGTAAGGTGCACATTTTCCCATTACCAGAGGCAGGGGTGCACCAGTTTCCAGGAAGTCTCAGTCAATGGACGGCTTTAGCTTTAGTATGCCTCACAGCGCTCAAGCCTCTCACGGGGCACTTCTTTCCAAGGATGTGCACCGTGTACCAAAAGCCTTCTGAGCACAATCAAGGGAGACACGGCTCGGGGACCATCCCTCACTATGCAGGTGAAAGGGCCGGGAACTAATCTGTTCTCTATGGCTAGCGTTCCACAGCTTGGAAACAGCCCCAGGAGCACGGTTCTTGGGCAGGCTTTCTTTCCATGCGGGTCTGCCTCGTTGAGGACACCTAAGCTGCCCTGAAAGAAACCACCGGGGCTCCAATCCACTTTGGGGACTCGTGCTCGACGTCTCTCTAAGTGAGGCGGAAAGTAGACTTTAGGTCCAGCCCGAAATGAAGTCGAGATTTACTAGTCGAGCCTTGCTAGGCATTTGGAACATGCAAAGTCACCTACGCCTCCTGAGGGCATTTCGAGGATTAGGCCACTCAGCACATGCAGAACACACTGCATCCCAAAGTTTCATCGCAGAAGGCCGAATTGTGTTCCAAGGGCCTCCTTTGGCTTGTCAGAGAAGAGAGGTCTATGTGCTGGGTGATCCGGTGTGTAAGTGAGAAGCCTGGAGTAAGGCAGTATTTTCCCCCATTTGAAAGGCAGATAGCGGCGGCCTCAAGGCTGACTGAAAGACAGTGCTGTTACCCGTCTTCTAGTCACTGCTAGGAATGCCTCAGTGAAGAAAGTGAGTTTTCTCCTACGAATCCAGGTGGTCGCCAGTGCCTTGCTGGGAGCTCATCCCACGGCTTGCCCTAGCTAAAGTGCCAAGTAAACGCGACCCCAGGCCTCAAGGTAAGCACGAGTGTTTCCTCTCAGCAAAGCTTGCTGGGCAGCCATCTCCACGAACCCTGACTCGATGGAGTGCTTTAACTCCTCTACGGCTCTCCGGAGGCCTCAGAGAGTCGCGTATGAATTCCCTTCTGAGGGAGAGCGTGTGTGCCGTGAGTCCCCCGTTTGTCTTCCGAGCAACACAGCGCAGAACAGGCTGTTGGGGTCAACCCTTTCTATGCAGAGGGAAGGGCAATGAACTGATCCTCGCTTGCCTAGCTTGATTTCTACCGCTGTAAAGCAGCCCCAGGACAACGTTTTTGCCGGTATTATATTCAACGTGGCTCTCCCTCTGTGGGGG